>NC_089146.1:37130083-37142583 GCF_009819655.1 Sylvia atricapilla
TAAAGGAAAGTTATTGGTTTGAAAAGATGGCTTTGGATGGAAACGAGAGGCTGGAGATGACTCTTGACCTCTGCTGACAAATTGCTGTCAGTAGTTCCTGACAGAGCCTGAGATCTCGGATGTTTAAAGCATCAGTTGCAAAAAGTTATTTTATTTTTATTATTTTTCTTTCTTTTTTCTCTTTTTTTTTTATCTTTTTTTTTTTTTTTTTTTCTTTTTCTTTTTTTCTTTTCTTTTTTTTTTTTCTTTTTCTGTTTTCTTTTTCTTTTTGCCTTTTGCTTTTTGCTTTTTGCTTTTTGCTTTTTGCTTTTTCCTTTTCTTTTTTCTTTTCTTTTTTCTTTTTCTTTTTTCTTTTTTTTTTTCTTTTTTCTTCTTTTTTTCTTTTTCTTCTTTTGTCTTTTTTTCTTTTGTCTCTTTTTTCTTTTTTTCTTTTGTCTTTTTCCTTTTTTTTCTTTTTTCTTTCTTCATTCTTCCTCTTTTTCCTTTTTTTTTTTCCTTTTTCTTCATTTCTGCTTTATCCCAGCAATTAAAACATGGAAGTGTGTGAGAGTAAAAGTTAAAACAGGAATGGTGTGTGAGGTGAGACAGAGCTGAGCGGTGTACAGTGAACAGAGTTTGTGAGGGGGTGACTCCAGTGAATCTTCTCTGCTGTGGGATCGCAGATCCCAAAAGGATTTGGGTTGGAAGGGAAATTAAACCCATCTATCCACATTAATCCCATCCATCCCACCCTGGCCATGGCAGGGACACCCTCCCCTATCCCAGGGTGCTCCAGCCTGGCCTTGGACAATTCCAGGGGCAGCCCAAGCTTTTCTGGAGGGTCTCCTCACCCTCCAGCCAGGAATCCCATCCCAATATCACACTTAAATCTCCCCTCCTTTCCATTCCCCCTTGTCCTACCACCAAAATCAAAATGCATCTTCCCTTTTTTTTTAATTTATTTTGCCATTTCCACCTCCTAAACCCACATTTCCCAGGGCAATTCCTTTAAAAAAAAAAACAAACCAAAAAACCAAAAAACCAAAACAAAAACACCAACAAAAACAAAACAAAAACAAAAACAAAAACAACAAAAAAAAACCCCAAACCAAAAAACCCACCAAAACCATCTTTCCCACGAGGTTCCCACCTGCCCTGCGCTGTTTCCCACAGCAGGGATGGGCAAGTGGATGCAATCCTCCCCATTTCCCTGGATTTATTGCCATCAAACAGCAGCAGAGTTTAGCATAACATTACCAGCACAGGGCTTTAAATCAAAGGAGCATTTCTTAATCCATTATTATAATGAATCAATTATGAATGGAGATCGCTTTTTCTCCCTAATAAATTATTATAAACTCTGCTGTAACACGCTGTACCAATATGTACTATATAAATTATGGGATGTGGTTCAGGTTAGGAGGAATTTAAGCAGCTCAGGGCTGGGAACGTTGCATTTATTTGCAACTTCAAGCAATCAAAGCTCCTCATTGCAGCTCTTTTATTTGCTGGGAGACAGATCCTTCAATAAATGAGCTGGTAAAGATCTGTGGTATTTACACAGCAGTGGGGTTTTGGATAACTGGAAAGAGAAAACTTTTTTTTTCTTGAAGCTTTTTTCTCATCTTCAGTGCTGATTTTTCTTTTCTTTTTTTTTTTTTTTTTTCTTTTTTTCCAAGTTTCTTGATGCTTTGTTTTGATTTTTTTTCTCTGTGTTTTTAGATCCATTTTGGGGTCCTCCTGAGAGCCCTGCATCTCCTTGTGAGGAGGGAGAAGAATCTCCAGAACCAAAATTCAGGAGGATGAATAAATACTAAAACCTTCAATAAATCCTTCAATGAATCCCCTGGTAAAGATCTGTATTATTTACACAGCAATTGGAATAAACGTGGAGTTTGGATTTTACTGGAAAGAGGAAACTTTATTCTTGAAGCTTTTTCTGCTTCCTTATCTTCAATACTGAATTTTTCCTTCTTATTTCTTCTGTTTTCTTTTTTTTATTATTTTTCTCTTTATTTTAGATCCAGCCTGGCCTTGAACACTTCCAGGGATTCAGGGGCAGCCACAGCTTCTCTGGACACCCTGTGCCGAGGAATCATAAAAGGGAACCACCCTCAAAGGGAATCAAATAGTAACAGATGCTGATAATCATAGAAAATGATTTTTTTCTTTTATTTTTATTTTTCTTTTTCTTTCTTTTTTCTTTCTCATTTTTTCTCTCTTTTTTTAAATCTTTTTCTTTCTTTTTAATTTTCTTTTTTTTTTCTTTTCTTTTTCTTTTTTCTTTTTTCTTTCTTTTTCTTTTTTTTTTCTTTCTCATTTTTTCTCTTTTTTAATTTTTTTCTTTTTCTCTTTTCTTTTTCTTTTTTTCTTTCTCATTTTTTTCTCTTTTTTTAATCTTTTTCTTTTTCCTTTTTCTTTTTCTTTTTTTCTTTTTCTTTTCCTTTTTCTTTTCCTTTTTCTTTTTCTTTTCCTTTTCCTTTTTCTTTTTCTTTTTCTTTTTCTTTTTCTTTTTCTTTTTCTTTTTCTTTTTTCATTTTTTTTTTTTTTTTTTTTTTTTTTTCTCAAAAATTTGCAATAATTCCCTGATGGGGTCTGGATATAAGAGTAGGGTGTCTGATACCCAGCACATCAAATCCTGAATATATCAGGGACAATCCTGCCCTCACTCAGCCCCGTGACCCCAAAATTCCATCAGGATACTGTGTGGAATCCTCCGTGGGATGGCAAATTTACCTCTCCAACATCCTCAGGAATTTCCTGAATAAACACCAAGTCCCAGCCTCTCCCTGGCCTGAGCCCACACATTCCCAGTGTGCCAGGAGCAGCTCCAAAGGCTCCCATTCCCGGAGGTTTCCGTGCTGGTGGCGGATACCGCTGGGAGAGCCGCAATCAAAATCCCGCTTTTATCCTCCTATCAAAGAGAGTCGTTTCCATTTTAATGTCTCCCTGCTCCCCCTTTGAGTCGTTTTGGGTTTAACAACCATTTAAAGAGCAAGTGAATTCCCTGTGAATTCCCTGCTTTCGGCTCTCTTGCCGTGTGGATCCCGATGAGCCATGGTGATCCATGTGCACAGACCTGTATCCCAGAGGAGCTCTGGCTGCCCCTGGAAGTGTCCCACGTCAGGTTGGACAGCGCTTGGAGCACCCTGGGATAGTGGGAAGTGTCCCTGCCCATGGCAGGGGGTGAGGCTGGGTGGGTTTTAAGTTCCCTTCCATCCCAACCCATTCTGGGATTCAATGATCCATGAAAATCCCGGAGGAAGCTGCAGTTGCAGGGTCTCTATGACAACGATGACAAGCCCAGGCTGGCCGTCACTGTGTTCCCTCCGTGCAGGATCCAGAGCTGTCCATCAGACAGGAACATTCCCCGTCCACTCCTTTGTGAACCCACCTCTGCCCGGTGTGACCACGAGTGACCAGCAGGTGGTCACAGGAAGGAAAACTTCCTCTTTTCCCAGGAATAATAACCTCATTCCTGGAGATCTGCACAGGAGCTCTCTAGGCTGTTTAGATGACAGTGATGGTGTCACAGCTGTCCCCATGGTGGCCTCAGCTGGACATAACCAGCCCTATGATGGTCCTGTTCAGGTGACAATGATGGTGTCACAGCTGTCCCCATGGTGATCTCAGCTGGACATAACCAGCCCTATGATGGTCCTGTTCAGGTGACAGCAATGGTGACACAGCTGTCCCCCTGGTGACCTCCAGATGAACATAACCAACCCTGTGATGGTCCTGTTCAGGTGACAATGATGGTGGCACAGCTGTCCCCATGGTGATCTCAGCTGGACATAACCCACCCTGTGAATGTCCTGTTCAGGTGACAATGATGGTGGCCTCAGATGGACATAACCAGCCCTGTGATGTCCTGTTCAGGTGACAATGATGGTGACACAGCTGCCCCCATGGTGGCCTCAGCTGGACATAACCAGCCCTGTGAATGTCCTGTTCAGGTGACACAGCTGTCCCCACTGTGACCTCCAGATGGACATAACCAGCCCTGTGATGGTCCTGTTCAGGTGACGGCAATGGTGACACAGCTGTCCCCATGGTGGCCTCAGCTGGACATAACCCACCCTGTGAATGACCTGTTCAGGTGACAATGATGGTGGCCTCAGTTGGACATAACCAACCCTGTGATGGTCCTGTTCAGGTGACAGCAATGGTGACACAGCTGCCCCCACTGTGACCTCCAGACGGACATAACCAAACCTGTGATGTCCTGTTCAGGTGACAGAGATGGTGTCACAGCTGTCCCCATGGTGATCTCAGCTGGACATAACCAGCCCTGTGATGGTCCTGTTCAGGTGATAGCAATGGTGACACAGCTGTCCCCACGGTGGCCTCAGCTGGACATAACCAGCCCTGTGATATCCTGTTCAGGTGACAATGATGGTGACACAGCTGTCCCCATGGTGATCTCAGCTGGACATAACCCACCCTGTGAATGTCCTGTTCAGGTGACAATGATGGTGACCTCAGCTGGACATAACCAGCCCTATGATGGTCCTGTTCAGGTGACACAGCTGTCCCCAGTGTGTGACCTCAGCTGGACATAACCAACCCTGTGATGGTCCTGTTCAGGTGACAATGATGGTGACCTCAGATGGACATAACCAGCCCTGTGATGGTCCTGTTCAGGTGACAGTGATGGTGACACAGCTGTCCCCATGGTGATCTCAGCTGGACATAACCCACCCTGTGATGGTCCTGTTCAGGTGACAATGATGGTGTCACAGCTGCCCCCATGGTGGCCTCAGCAGAACAAAACCAGCCCTGTGAATGTCCTGTTCAGGTGACACAGCTGCCCCCATGGGGGACCTCAGCTGGACATAACCAGCCCTGTGAATGTCCTGTTCAGGTGACACAGCTGTCCCCACTGTGACCTCCAGACGGACATAACCAACCCTGTGATGGTCCTGTTCAGGTGACAATGATGGTGACACAGCTGTCCCCATGGTGATCTCAGCTGGACATAACCCACCCTGTGAATGTCCTGTTCAGGTGACAATGATGGTGACCTCAGTTGGACATAACCAGCCCTATGATGGTCCTGTTCAGGTGACAGCGATGGTGACACAGCTGTCCCCACTGTGACCTCCAGATGGACATAACCAAACCTGTGAATGTCCTGTTCAGGTGACAGTGATGGTGACCTCAGATGGACATAACCAGCCCTGTGATGGTCCTGTTCAGGTGACAATGATGGTGACACAGCTGTCCTCGTGGTGACCTCAGCTGGACATAACCACCCCCAGGAGTGCTCCAAGCCTTTCTTCCCGGGTTTCCTTCCCCCTTAGGCTGCTAAACCCCGGGATTGCTGCCGTGGTTCAAGCACCTGCCACGCTGCCAAGGGCCACCAGAGCATTCCTGCTCCAGGACCAGCATTCCATACTTCTGGCAGAGCTGCATTCACCCATTTAATCCATCAGGATTTTGCCACATGCTCCAACTTTTCCTTGACCTCCTGTGCTGGCCGTGCCCACGATAGGGGCATCAAACTTGCTGACCCTCAATCCAACCATTCCAAGACATTTCTTTGTTTCCCACTGGAAGGACGGAGCTGATTTTTCCACGGCAGGACCCCGGGATCCCAGCAGTGGAAGGAGCCATCCCCCAGCAGAGCTGGAAATCATTAAATTGGAGCAGTTTGGGAGCAGAGCCGCGGGGCCGGCGGAGGAGCTCGGCCGATAATGAAAGACGCCGGGAACTCAATTTGTTTTCCTTAACGAACAGAAGGTTAAGAGAGGATCCGCTGGCAGCCTCTAATTACTTCTGGAATTTAAATGTGCTAATGGAGGGCTCCCTGGCCAGGCAGATGAAAGTACACCCAACCCCGTGCCTGCGAGATTAAAATTCAGCCTTGAATTAAAAGCACCTTTTTAGCAGCACACGTTATTAAGCGCTGAAACAACCGTTGAGAGATCTTCTGATTTGAAGAGGTTTTGTTGGGTTTTTTTTTTTTTTTCCTTTTTTCCCTCCTTTCCAAACCTAAAGCTTTAATTCAAATGGAAAAGTCCCCAGGCACGTTTTACACGGGAGTTCAGGCCAGATAATCACGATGGCTTTTTGCCAACCTTATCAAGTATTAATGTGCCATCACCCCACTGCCCTCCTCCTGTGCTCTGCTCATCGAGAGACAATTTTGTCAGCAAACACAGAGAGCGTCTCCAGCGTGGTGCCACCAGAGGTGGACAGTCCATAAAACACCCTGGACGTGGTAGGAGCCACCTGTGGGTGACAGCTGGGCGTCATCAGCTAATCCCTGAGGGAGTTTTTTTTCCACCTGGATATTGAAAGGAGATGCTGGGACAGCAAAGGGTTGGTGGCCATGGGGACAGCTTGGGGACAGGCTCAGCTGGAGCCAGGAGCAGGAGCTGCAGAACCACCAGGAGGCTGGAGAAGGTGCCACCAAGGGAGAAGATGCCACCTCAGTGGAAGGTGCCATCACCATGTGAGGTGTGACCACGATGGAAGATGCCACCACCACACAAGGTGCCACCACAATGCAAGGTGCCATCACCATGTGAGGTGTCACCACGATGGAAGATGCCACCAACACTCAAGGTGCCACCCCAGTGGAAGGTGCCACCACCACACAAGGTGCCACCACAATGCAAGGTGCCATCACCATGTGACGTGTTACCACGATGGAAAGTGCCACCACCACTCCAGATGCCACCACCACTCAAGCTGCCACCATAACGGAAGGTGCCACCACCCCACAAGCTGTCACTGTGACAGAAGGTGCTGCTGCCATGCAAGGTGTCACCGTGAGAAGATGGCAGCTGCCACCACGATGGCAGGTGTCACCACCATGTGTCTGTTTTAAGCCCAGCTGGAGATGGAAAACCTCAGAGCCGCTCGCTCCTCTCCCTCATCCTGGTGGATTGGGGAGGAGGATCAAAGTCAGATTTGTGTGTTGAGGTAAGAACAGTTGAATAATGGAAAATATAGAACAATTAATAGTAATAATATTAGTAATAATAATAGTAGTAATAATAGTAATGGTAGCCATAAAAATAAAATAAAATAAAATAAAATAAAATAAAATAAAATAAAATAGAAATATAATAATAATAGTAATTTAAAAAGCAAATTCTTGCCATCCACTGGCTGATTCCAGAGCCCCCTTCCCAAATCCAGACCAGCCCTTCTGGGCTGCTCTTTTTCCCCTCCACACTGGTCAGTCCCATGGGTGCATTTTAAAAATGCACACGTGGAGCAGAAATGAAGAGCAATTTCCAGGCCTCTGGCTGTGGTTTGTGTTCCTCACACAGGGCAGCAGGTGGGGTGGGTGGTGGGATGATCCAGGCTGTGTTCCCCACTGGAATGTGCCCTTCCCAAAGTTCAGGTGATCCGTCATCAGACAAGAGCGTGGCTGAGGAGCTGCTCTGCCTTTGGAGAGATTCTGTTCAAGGAGTAACGGGTTCGAGATGAAAGAGAGGAAATTTAGGTGGGATATTGGGATGGAATTCCTGGCTGGGAAGGTGGGGAGATCCTCCAGAGCAGCTGTGGCTGCCCCTGGATCCCTGGAAGTGTCCAAGGCCAGGTTGGACAGGTCTCGGAGCAGCCTGGGATGGTGGAAGGTGTTGGGGTTGGAATGGGGTGGGATTTAAGATCCCTTCCAACCTGAACCATTCTGGGATCTCAGGAGCTGCACTCAACAACCCCTGTGGTCAGGAGATGTCACCTCAGTGACACCAAAAACACCAGATGGGTTTTCAGGGATCTCTTGGGAACTGGGAGTAAGGACAGGGCCTACAGATCTCGGAAAAAAAGGTGGAGGCAACTTATGGAGAGCGACTTATCCAAGTGTAGGAACAATCCTGGGGATGTCTCGACACTGGCAGAGGCTCTGAAGGCAAGGAAGGTTTGTTCTCTTGTGCCCTGAGCAGCAGGAACCTGAGAGAGTGCCCTCAGCACATCCTGCTCCTCCAGCCCTGCCTCCCTCTGCAGCTTCACAGCTGAGTTAGCTAAAAATACTCTTTTGTCCTGCACTTTCTAACTTCCTGCAGCTTCTCTGTAGTCCAAAGTGGAGCTCGCTGCCAAGATCAGATACTCAAGGAGCTCTATTACTTATAAAATCAGCTGCTACCACGTGACAGCTGCAAACATCTGGAATCCATCGCCCAGGCTCCGTGTGGGACTTGATCCTGCTCAAATATCAGCCTGGAGCTGGAGTTTCTGCAGCTTTCTCAGCCCCCAAAACAATTCCTGCAGAAAGTGGCTTGCAGATAATCAAAATTACAGGGTAAAAAAAAAAAAAAAAAAAAAAAGAAAACCCAGAAAAAAATAAACGCTGTCAAAACAGAAGGATTTTTAAAAGCTTTAATGATTTTTTTTTTTTTTTTAAAGCTAAGGGAAGCTGTTTCCTCTCTTTTTCCTCCAAGGCAGATGGGAGGTGTTTCTCATCTGAAGGGAAACGCTGCTGCCCTGCGCTCCATGAGTTAATCCACACGTGGAGCTGCTCCCTTGGGCAGCACAGGAAACCTTCCCAGGGTGTCCTGGGAGGCTGGGGGGACACACCTGCATCCCTGGGAGGTGACAGCCACTCCTCCAGCAGCACCTGGACACGTGCTGGGGCACGACAGGCTTCTGAGCTCCACCCTGTGCCACCCAGGGAAGGAGATAATGTGGAATGCTGAGATAAAATCCGTGGATCTGGGACAGGTGGGACAAAACCACCTGGAGCACACGTGGTTCTGGGCTGCCCCAAATGGTGTCAGCCATTCCTGGCACATTCCCTTCCCTGGCAGAAGTGCCAGCCTGTAATCCAAACGTCACTGTCAGATTAATTTCTTATTTTCGTTCAGTATTACTGAGAATAGCACATGCTCCCACCCCACATTCCCAAGATGGATTAATCCTAAAAAAAAAAATAAATCCTTCTATAATTTTATTGTGGGAGTAGGATCCGTGCAGGAGGATTGGGAAGGATCCTCTGCTTTATGGAAAGGGTGGAAATAACTCTTCCACCCTCGTGTCCAGCCCTCAGGTCACAGAGGGCAGAGCATTCCCTGCCACTCCTGCTGCACCTAAAACTCCTGGGATTAGCCCTGTGTGGCCAGAAACAGCAGAAAAACACAATTATCAGCGTGTGATCTATCTAACTAACTAAAATAATTACAATTAATTTATACAGAGGTCCAGCTCTGGTGAGATGGAACCACGACCTTCCCTTCTCCCTGCAGCCCCCAGGAGCATCCCAGGGCACGGCTCCAGGTGCTCAGCCCCTGCTGGGGGGGTCGAGAGCCAAACAGGACTTTGGAGCCAGCTCCTCCTCTCCCCTGGCTTTGGGATTTCCCTTTATTTTCAGGCACATCTCCTGCCAGCTGCCTGTGCACAGCTGAGTCCCCACGGAGGGAATATTGGGCAGGAAAACACGGGAATGGCCGAGCAGCCTCATGAGGGAAGCTTGGGAAAAGAGAGGAGGGAAACACCTGCACTCCCAGCTCTATCCCAATTAATATTTGAATATTTTCCACGGGGCTGGGACCCTCTGAGCAGAGAGCTTTGGAAAAACTCAGGTTTAATCTGGAGATTCCCAAATTCCCCAAGCAGGTTTGAGATGTGCCCAGCTCTGTGCCCGTCCCCTGGCACGGCTCTGAGCTCCTCCTCCTGAGAGGATTTTATTAATTAAGCTCAGAGGTTTTATTAATCAAACTCGGAGGTTTTATTAATTAAACTCCGAGGTTTTATTAAGAGAAGGATCAACGTGGAGTCCTGGGCCTCTTCAGGTGCCAGGGGAAAACTCAGGAGGAGACGGAATTCTAAGGAGGTTTCCAAAGGCAACTCCAAAATTGTAACTATTCACTCCTAAAAATCTCAGGCACCGAAAACTATATGGGAATTCCAAGTTTCTTTTTTTTTTTCCCCCAAGTCTTGCACCTGCAGATGGCAAATCTCTGATGGCTGCAGGCTCTGCTGGCAAAACAAACATTCCTGAATTCAGTCCTATATTGAGAAGAGCTACAACCCCAGGGCTTTTCCCTTTCCCCACATTCCCTGGGCAACTCTTGTCCCTGGAGTTCCATATATCCTGCTCATAAATTAACCACGGAATGCTAAAATCCTCCAAATTATTGCCACCAGGTCCAGTCAATCTGTGCCTGCTGTTCCCAGGAGGAGCTGCACCTAAAATAAACCCCTGCAGTGCCTCATGTAGGTCCTTAAATCTTTAGCCCCAAACACAGCAATCCCAAGAAATTCATATTCCTACAGCACAGCAGGATTAATAATTTTTGTGCAGTGGTTTGTTTAATTTTTTGGTTGTTGTTGTTGTTTTTTGGGGGGATTTTTTGGGTTTTTTTTTTTTTGTTGTTGTTTGTTTTTTGGGGGGATTTTTTTTGGTTTGTTGGTGGTTTTGGGGGGGATTTTTTGGTTTATTTTTTTGTCTATCACACAATTTGTCCCCCAGGGGAACTGCTCTGCTCCTTGTCTTGTTCCCAGGAGCAACATCCTCGGTGCAATCCACGCTCCCAACAGCCAAAACCTCGGGATTTGCTCCAATTTCTGGCCCCAAAAGCTGTTTTGTGGTTGACACATCCCTTCCCGTGGAGTTTGACCCTTTGAGGAATTTACCTGGAGCAAGGACATCCAAAGTGCCACCAGCACTGGATGGCATCGTGGCTTCTGGAGAATGGGAATGGGAGTTAATCCACATCCAAGGGGTTTCATCCCAGGGGAAACTGGGGAAAAACCTGGGCAAACCCTGGGCTGGACTCCCAGAGACCTGGTTAGGATTTAATCCCAGTTAAAGGGATATCATTCCAGAAGGAAGAGCCCTGAGTTGGACTCCCAGAGACCTAGTTAGGATTTAATCCACATTCAAGGGGTTTCATCCCAGAAGGAACTGGGAAAAGCACAGTTAAATCCTGGGTTGGACTCCCAGAATTAGGATTTAGATTAGGATTAGGATTTACAATAATCAGGATTTAGTTCCTATAAAACAGATACCATTCCAGAAGGAACTGGGAAGAAGTTGGTAAACTCTGGGTTGGATTCCCAGGAACCTAACTAGGACTTAATTCGTATTAAAGGGATATCATTCCAGAAGGAACTGGATAAAGCCTGGTCAACCCTGGGTTGGATTCCCAGGGACCTAATGAGGACCTAGCCCCCATTCCAGGTGCATCATCCCAGAAAGAACTGGGAAAAACTTGGTGAAGCTCTGAGCTGGACTCACAGGGACATAACTCAGATTTAATCCCTGTTAAAGGGATATTATTCCAGAAGGAACTGGGAAGAATGTGGTCAGCTCTGGCTTGCATTCCCAGGAAACCTAATTAGGATTTAATTTGTTTTAAGTGGATATCGTTCTAGAAGGAACTGGGAAGAACGTGGTCAGCTCTGGGTTGGATTCCCAGGGACCTAATGAGGACCTAACCCCCATTCCAGGTGCATTATCCCATAAAAAGCTGGGAAGAGCCTGGTGAACCCTGAGCTGGATTCTCTGCCACACTCCAGAGGAGCAAGGCAGGCAGGGAGAGGATATTTCACCTTCCCAAAGGTGTCCCCATTCCACACAAATCCCAGACTTTGTTCCCAAAGTGCCGCAGGGAGGTTCTCTGGTTGCTCAGCAACTGTTTCAGGGCTGATCAGAGCTCGGGGTGGTGGCAACCGCCTGGAATTCCTGCTGGACCAGGAATAGGACAGGATCTGGAGAAAGATGTGGAAAGGGAAGGGCAGAGCTGGGAAATCCAGTTTATCTGGGTGAATAAAAATCAGCTGGAATTTTGGGGAGGAAACTGTCATTTTGGGTGGGAAGTGTCATTTTTCACTGTTCCAATTATCTGTGGGAAGGAAGGGAATCCATGGGAAGGGACAATCCATGGGAAGGAACAATCCGTGGGAAGGAACAATCCATGGGATAGGACAATCTGGACAATCTATGGCATGGCCCAGTCCATGGGATAGGACAATCCATGGCATGGGATAGAACAATCCATGGCATGGGACAATCCACGGCACGGGACAATCCATGGGATAGGACAATCCACGGCATGAGACAATCCATGGGATAGGACAATCCACGGCATGGGACAATCCATGGTATGGGACAATCCACGGCATGGCTCAGTCCATGGCATGGGACAATCCATGGACTGTCACCGGAGTGTTTGTGATTCAGGAATTCAGGAATTCAGCTTTATTTTCACAAATTCACAGGAACACAGAATCTGGTTTGAAGGACCTTAAAGCTCATCCAATTTCACCCCTGAAATCTCCCCCTATCCCAGGGTGCTCCAAGCTGTCCTTGGACACTTCCAGGGATCCAGGGCCACAGCTTCTCTGGGATTTCCTTCCCACCTTCCCTGATAGGAATTCCTTCCCAATATCTCATCTGATGGATATTCCTTCAGTTTGAAACCATTCCAACGTGGGAAATGGATTTGTAGAGAATTCCTAGAGCCCAGATCATTTTGTTTATCTGTGTGTGCAAACCCTGAGATAAAAAACGGTGACTTAGAAATGCCCATGGGATAGGACAGAGATTGCTGAGGGGAGAAATGGAA
>NC_089146.1:37447583-37524609 GCF_009819655.1 Sylvia atricapilla
GTAACTTCATCAAATGGCGTAACCTGAGAGCTGCCAGTGCTGGCTGAGCTGAGCCCCCTGATCCCAGCAGGGATGAGGCACAGCCATGCCAGGGGGAGAGAGGGCTCAGCCTTTTATTCACCTGTCAAACGCTTAAACAGCTCCTGAGTGCTGCACAGAGGAAAAATAAGAGCCCAGCCTAAGGAATAATCACATTCCATGACAGTAAGCTGTATTTTAGAAATTAATGACTCATGGCAGGATTGAGCTCATCCTGCTAAATTACTGAACCTCTGCTCTGCTCCTCTGCAGACACGTTTTTTGTTTTTTTTTTTTTAATCCATTTAATCAGCGCTGGATTTTGAGGAATGCCTGGATCACTGCAGGTTCCCCCTGGAATGGGCCCTGCTCCCAGCAGCATCTGCCTCCAGTAGAGACCAGAGTCCCCAGGTGGTGCTCTGAGGAAAAGGGATTTTGAGACAAAAAAAAAAATAAAAAAAATGCAGAACTCTGGGAAGAATTCAGATGCACCTTGAAAAGTTCATCAAGAAACTGTCGCTGATGAGCAGAGCCCGATGGAAACAAGGCCACAAAACTCTTTTTAAAAGATTCTAAATTCTTTTGTCGCAACGTCCTCAACCTTTAAAGTGTTGTTACAGCTCTGATGACAGAAAATGCTGCTCTTCTCTCCCTCTCAATATTACACAGGAAAAATGATATTTAAAAAGGGGAAGCACAAGTGCTGCCAGAGATGCAGCACCAGGTGTAACTAAGTCTCAAAAGAAAATTGGCTTTAACCTCAACTATCTCTAAAGAAGCAGCAAAAAAAAAAAAAAACTTCCAGAAATAAGCTGCACATCTAAATATAGTTTTGTGTGAAGTTAAATGTCCTTGGACTGCTCAGGGACACTCAGTGGCTTCACTTGGAGTCTCTGGCACAAGCTGGGAAGGATTTCCACTGATTCCTACGGATGTTTCAAGGGGGTTTTATTACAAGGCCCTGCTGGTACCAAAAAATCCTCGGAAATCATCGAGTCCAACTGTCCCCAGCAGTGCCAAGGCCACCACTGACACTTGTCCCCAAGTGTCACATCCACAGGGCTTTAAATCCCTGCAGGGATGGGGATTCCACCTGAGCCCCTTTTCCGTGAAGGAATTGTCCCAATATCCAATCTAAATCTTTCCTGGGCCAGCCTGAGGCTGTTCCCTCTCCTCCTGTCCCTGTTCCCTGATCCCAAATCCCCCCGGCTGTCCCCTCCTGGCAGGGAATTCCAGAGAGGGAAAAGATCCCTCTGGATCCTCCTTTTCTCCAGGCTGAGCCCCTTCCCAGCTCCCTCAGGAATTCTCCAGCCCCTTCCCAGCTCCCTCAGGAATTCTCCAGCCCCTTCCCAGCTCCCTCAGCCTCTCCTGGTGCTCCAGACCCTGAGGTGTGAGGGAGAACATTCCAAAGGAACACCCTGCACCAGGAGGTGTTTCAATCTCACCTGCACAAGAGCTGCAGTTGGGTCAACAAAAAGCAAAATGTGTAAATATTTTCCTCTGGGAGACACCTGGAGAGGAGGAGAAGGAGTAAAAGGAGGAGGAGGAGAAGAATGGGGAGCTGAACTTCCACCCCAGCATCCCCAGAAGTGATGGATGCTCTGACACAACCCCTGGGTGCTTCTTGTTCTGAGCAGGTCACAGCTTTTGCCAGTGAAATAAATCTCACTAGAAATCGCAGGGAATAAACTGGTACCGCCAGAATTCCAAGGGAAAACACCAAATCCTGGTGCAGCCACAGGTCACAAGGGCTGGGAACACAAACCCCCCCAGAAAACACAAGGAAGAATTTTGGGAACACAACCCCCCCAGAAAACACCAGGAGGAATTTTGGGAACACAAAACCCCCCAGAAAACACCAGGAGGAATTTTGGGAACACAAAACCCCCCAGAAAACACCAGGAGGAATTTTGGGAACACAAAACCCCCCAGAAAACACCAGGAGGAATTTTGGGAACACAACCCCCCCCAGAAAACACCAGGAGGAGTTCTGGGAACACAAACCCCCCCAGAAAACACCAGGAGGAATTTTGGGAACACAAACCCCCCCAGAAAACACCAGGAGGAATTTTGGGAACACAAAACACCCGGAAAACACAAAGAGGAATTTTGGGAACACAAACCCCCCCAGAAAACACCAGGAGGAATTTTGGGAACACAACCCCCCCCAGAAAACACAAGGAGGAATTTTGGGAACACAAAACACCCGGAAAACACAAAGAGGAATTTTGGGAGCACAAACCCCCCCAGAAAACACAAGGAGGAGTCCCTGGGAACACAAACCCCCCCAGAAAACACCAGGAGGAATTTTGGGAACACAAAACCCCCCAGAAAACACCAGGAGGAATTTTGGGAACACAAACCCCCCCAGAAAACACCAGGAGGAATTTTGGGAACACAAACCCCCCAGAAAACACCAGGAGGAATTTTGGGAACACAAAACCCCCCCAGAAAACACAGGAGGAATTTTGGGAACACAACCCCCCCAGAAAACACCAGGAGGAATTTTGGGAACACAAAACACCCAGAAAACACAAGGAGGAATTTTGGGAACACAAACCCCCCCAGAAAACACCAGGAGGAGTTCTGGGAACACAAACCCCCCAGAAAACACAGGAGGAATTTTGGGAACACAAAACCCCCCAGAAAACACAAGGAGGAATTTTGGGAACACAAAACCCCCCAGAAAACACAAGGAGGAATTTTGGGAACACAAAACACCCAGAAAACACCAGGAGGAATTTTGGGAACACAAAACCCCCCAGAAAACACAAGGAGGAATTTTGGGAACACAAAACCCCCCAGAAAACACAAGGAGGAGTCCCTGGGAACACAAACCCCCCAGAAAACACAAGGAAGAATTTTGGGAACACAAAACCCCCCAGAAAACACCAGGAGGAATTTTGGGGAACACAAACCCCCCCAGAAAACACCAGGAGGAATTTTGGGAACACAAAACCCCCCAGAAAACACCAGGAGGAATTTTGGGAACACAAAACCCCCCAGAAAACACCAGGAGGAGTTCTGATGCCAGCGTTGTGTTCAATCATAAGCCCACGTTTCCAGCTGCCCTAATTAGTGTCTTATAATTGACTCCTGTCCCTTCAGGGGGTTCTTGGCTCTAATTGAGCAGCACCTGCCACGTCAGAGGAACACTTTTGTGCACCCATTCCTTGCTCCAAGGCCGCTCTTGACCCCTTCGGTGCCAGTTTTGCTCCCAGCATTGGCCGTGTCCCCGGATTTGGGGCCATCCCACCAGCTGGGATCTCCTGCATCAGGAGTCACCCGGGGACAGCAGTGATCCCACTCACTCTGGGGCTTCTTAAACATCATCCCCCGATTTCCAGCACAGCCCGTGTGTGTTCCTGAGAGGACAGGACTCCTCCTTGTGCCCTCCATGCAACATTTCCCCCGGATTCCCACAGGGAGAGGCTGGAGCTGGGAGCTGTGTCCTTGTGGACACACACCCGGAGCACTCAGCACCACAGACCCTCTCTGCTTCCCACCACACGGTGTGGAAAATCCACAAAAGCAAATCCAAAAGCTCCTCCAAACGCCGCTCCCCTCCCGAATTAGACTGAGCGATGGATGGAAACCAAAAATTAAATGCAACATAATGAAAAGTCGAGCAATGAGTTCAAATCCCAGGGAGCTGCGTCTCTCCTGGCACAGAAGGAAACCAAGGATATAATTCCATAGGTATTGTGGGTTTGGGCAAGAAGCTGGTGCTCAGTTTTTCATGTTTACAAGATCTACAAAAGATTTTAACTCCTCTGGGACGCCGATTCCAAATCTCAGTGCCAGAATTCCTGTTTGTTTTTAAATTAGACCGACAAGCAGCACAGTGTTACCTGAAGCTAATCCTTGCTGCTGGGACTTTCTGTTCCACTTCTGCTTGTAGAGCCTGATTGTTAGCAGGGAAAACTTCCCTGTGGGAGGGTAAAGGACAGGAAAAACATCCCATCACCTGATTACCTGTTTCTTAATCGGAAGTGTAAACCCAGTGTAGAAAGCAATGCCTCAGGGGGGGTCAGGAGTGAGGTGAGTCTCCCTAAACCATATAGACAGGCCTGGATTCCAAAATTCCAGGTCATGTCCTGCTCCCTGTGCCCAAAGCACAAACCCTGAATTCCCACGCAGCACAACTCCACCTCTGGAAGCTGAGAGCTCCTCCAGGACACCTCCCAGGAGCACCCACGGCCGCCAGCAGCATCTCCTGGGCTGCCACAAGCCTCCAGCATAACCCAAAACTGCCTTTCTGCTCATTTATCCTTGTTTCAACTCCCATCTCCACGGCTCAGATCACACTGAACGTCAGGTTCTCGCCGAGACTCTCACATGTCACTCTGGAAACGGGGACTGCCAGCCCCACACGGGCTGCAGCCGTGACAGGGAGATGCCACCGAGCAAAATCAAACTTCCCTGGCTTATTTCAATCCTTTTCTCTGACAGAGCAGCCTCCGTGCCCCGAGCACAACATGCTTCCATGCATGGCAAGTGTCCCTGGATCCGTCAAGGGCCCAGTTCTGCTTTCCCTGGGCTTCCTTCAATTCCTGCTCAAGTCACTGAGGAATCTGGGATGCAGGTTGGTGCTCTGGGGAACGTTCCACATGCTCTAGTTGGGAATGAAATTGATATTTCCTGCAAACTGCGTTTTTTAGGTGAGGCTGACGCTTCAGGGGACTCAGGCTGTCAGTCTGTGTCTGAGCAGGGGACAGCTGGCAGGCAGGAGTGGGAATAGAGACGGAAAAGGGGAGCGGGGATGGAAAAGGGGAACAGGGAAGGAAAAGGGTGGCAGGGAAGGAGAAGGGGAGTGTTAGCAGGAGGTTCCATGCCGACGGCTACCAGTGTTCCCGCAGCGCACGGGGCTGCTGTGGAACCAGCTCTGAGCAGCCCCAACCTCAGATAGCGATGCTCTTGACACATTTAAAACCATTTTCCCCCCTCCCATTAATCCCAAAGTGGGGAGACGGCCTCATCTCCCCTTCCCTGCGCCGGGAGCATCTCCCGGTGTCCCCGGGGGTGAGCAGGCGGTGCCCATGGGGTCAGCTCCAGCGGGGAGCGCAGGGCGAGGGCAGCGCCGGAACGATGCGGCTTTGGGGCCGTTCCCAGCCCCGAACTCCGGCGCTGTTCCCAACTCCAGCGCTGCCCGCGGCCGGAGCATCCCCGGGGGCGACCCCGAGTCCCGACCCCTCCGGCCCCGAGCCCTCCCGAGCCCCCCGGAGGCCGCTGACCTGCCGCAGGATGAAGCTGGTGGAGGTGGTGCTGCCGTCCGAGCGCTTCAGGCGGCTGCGGCGCGTCGCGGTGCCCCTCGTCACCTGCCCGGGGGACATAAAAGCGTCAAGGTCGGTGTCACCGCCCCGGCCCCGGCCCCGCCGCCCCCCCGGCCCCGCACACACCGCTGCCATGGCTCCCCGATCCCCCGCCGCCTTTCCCCGCTCCCCGGAGCTGCCGCCGCCGCTCTCCGGGCGCAGCGGAGCCGCCGCCGGGGCGGAGCGCCATGGGCACGGGCGGGGGCGGCCCGGGGCGGGGACGGCAAAAATCCAGCCCGGCCCCGCTTCCAGCAGGGATCCGAGCGCCGGGGACGGGCTGGGGATGGGCCTGGGGGGGCTCCCGGAGAGCTGGGAATGCTCCCCTGGAGAAGGGAAGGCTCCAGGCAGAGCTGGGAATGTTCCCTGGAGAAGGGAAGGCTCCAGGCAGAGCTGGGAATGTTCCCCTGGAGAAGGGAAGGCTCCAGGCAGAGCTGGGAATGTTCCCCTGGAGAAGGGAAGGCTCCAGGCAGAGCTGGGAATGTTCCCCTGGAGCAGGGAAGGCTCCAGGCAGAGCTGGGAATGTTCCCCTGGAGAAGGGAAGGCTCCAGGCAGAGCTCAGAGCCCCTGGCAGGGCCTGAAGGGGCTCCAGGAGAGCTGCAGAGGGACTGGGGACAAGGGCTGGAGGGACAGGACACAGGGAATGGATCCCACTGCCAGAGGGCAGGGCTGCCTGGGGGATTGGGAATTGGGAATTCCTGCCTGGGCTGGAGTTCCCAGGTTTTCTGTGGCTGCCCCTGGATCCCTGGCAGTGCCCAAGGCCAGGCTGGAGCACTCTGGGATAGTGGGAGGTGTCCCTGCCCATGGCAGGGCTGGATTGGGATGGGATTTAATGTCCCTTCCTTGGAGGGATGCCCTGCAGCAGCCTCTGAGCCCACCCGGCACATCCCAAACCCCAGAGCCCTGCCCAACCCTTCCCACATCCATCAGCACCCACTGGCACCAACTCCCAGCCATGGAGAGAGCTCCCATGCCCAAGGCACGGAGGAAAACAAGCTAAAACCGGGAGATGATGTTGTTCAAAGCTAAAAGCTGAGGAAGATTTGGAAGCGGGACCTGGATTTCCTGCTTCTCACCGCTGAGCTTCACCTGCAGGCACATCACACCTCCCACTGGGATGAGCAAGAGCAGGGATGTGCACATCCTTGGCTGAGCACACCCAGCCACCATCCTCCTGCCTCGCTGCAGACACCAAATCCTTTAATTCCTGGGCTGGAAGGAGCAGCCCGGTTTCTCTCTCTCCTAGGTGAATGTGGGTCACGAGGCTGTGGTCTAAATCAGATTATTTTTACATTCAGTTTCATCACTAAATGGGTCCTAGGAAGGCACTGCTGCTGAAACATGAATTGGGGGGTGGCTCATTTCCCAGGGAAAGATTCTCCCCACACACGATGGATCAGGCTGGGACCCAGAAGGAAAAACAAGGCTATTTCCCAAAAATCCACGATGTGATTTGGCTTTTTAAAGGTTGACCTCCAGCTGAAGTGACCCCAAATCAACCCACTGGGGTAAGAAGCTCCAAAGGGCTGTAAAAAAAAAAACCACAAGAAAGATGGGAAGCAGTGACTGATGTGTAAATGACAACTTTTGGGGCTCCTTTCAGGTGCTTTTGTGTCCATACACAGCCTCAGCAGCAGGATTAAGGCCCAGGAACTCATCCTGATTTTTTGGGATGAGGCAGAATTCTCAGGTGTTTTTTTGTGTCCATTCACAGCCTCAGCAGCAGGATTAAGGCTCAGGAACTCATCCTGATTTTTTGGGATGAGGCAGAATTCTCAGGTGTTTTTTTGTGTCCATACACAGCCTCAGCAGCAGGATTAAGGCTCAGGAACTCATCCTGATTTTTTGGGATGAGGCAGAATTCTCAGCCATGATCACAAGACTCTGAGCAGGGAATTCTCCTGGGTGTGTTTGTTAACAAACCTTACTCACTGCACAGACACCTCGCAGTGCAAGCACGAGCAGTGCCTGGGAGTCGTTGGAAAAGATCAAAAACAAGGGCAGAAAATCACCTTCATCTCAGGAAATAATCCCTGAGAGAGGCCACAGCATCGAGGGCCAGAGTCCCACAAGCCCAGGGCCATCCCCCACCAAAGAACACACCACAGCACTTGGAAGGTTTCAATAATCTGATTTTTAACATTATTTCTGGAGCCAATTGGAGAGACAAAGCGTGGGTGACATCAGGTGACAGAGCACACGACCCCTCAGACCACTCTGGGGTGACAAACTGAACAGACACAACAGGTCCCCAGCTCACAAGGAAGGACATGGATCTCATAGTGATATTTAACACCCATGAAACAAAAAGATCACATGAAAAGTCTCCTTAGAAAGTCGCCCAGGTTCCTATGTTAAGGGTTCATATGAAAAAAAGCAGGAGTTCTCCACCCTGAATTCCTGATAGAAAACAGCAGGTAGAAACCTAAGGTAGAAATCTGGAGTTAGAGAAATCCTTTGGCAGCATGTTCAGTTACAATCAGGCCTTAAAAATAAATATGATCATGTCTAGAAGTATGAAGAGAAACACCAACCCCCTTCTAAATACACTGGTTTTATAATAATTAAATTATTTTACACTATCTACAAGTTGCATATCACGGAGTTAGGAGTAGAAGAGGTGACAGAAGAACAAATCCTGCTTTTAGAAAAGTTCAGGCATGTGTGGAGCTGTGTAGAAAATCTCCGACAAATGAGTATATACATTATTTATACTTGACAATTAACATCCTCCAAGCACATCTGGCTGGCTCAATTGAAGATTTCTCTTGGCCCAAAGCTCAGAATCCAAAAAAAAACCTCCCAGAATTTAAATTTCCTAACAAACATGGAGAAGTCATAGCAAGAGAGCGAGGTTTAATTCGACCCCAAACCAACTTGGGGTGAAGCAAACTCCGACAAATAAAAGCTCCAAACGATAAGAATTTGGAACAGCAGCATTGAAATAAATCAGTTTTCCTCAAAAGACACAAGGAACAAGTTCTCAAAATACTTCAGTGTTGCCACGTGTGTCATTTGTACTGAGCTACTTCCAGGGGAAGGATCAAGACAAATTAAAGTCATGTCCAAAGGAAAGATAAAACTCTCCTTCCAATTGCACACATTTAAATAAAAAGTGATTTAAAGAGCAGGTGCTGAACACTTTTAGCATGAGGCTGCAAACATAAGGTCAAGACAGCAAATAATTAAATAGAAGGGAAAATAAATGGAGGAGGTGCTGAGTGAAGGGTGGGTTTTGTCACTCAGCAGCCAGAGAACTCCAGTCTGGGCTGAGATTTCTACATCAAAAATGCTTATTTAGACATCTGGGAGCCTCCTGCATTTAATTGAGATGTTTTTATCAGTAATTTGCTTCCATTATTTCCCCAAACTGAGGATTATCACTCACCAGAGGTGGTTAAAGGCAGGATAAATGTGACCATGCTCCGCTGAGGAGGTAAATAGGAGGATGAAGAGATTTTTTTTTTTTTCTTTTCAGCAGTTGAAACAAGAAAAAGAAAGCAAGCCCATTTTCCCAAAGGATAATGCAGTTCATGTGCTCCCTTGGACAAACCCCACCCTTTAAAAAGTGCATCAGGGAAGAAATTGTTGGATTTCTTTCCTCACCAAGTGCCACGTGTGCCGTGCTCTGAGGCAATCCCTCCTCCAGGGACAGGGCTCTGGCTTTCCACGTGCACAGGAGCCCAATCCCACCCAGCAGCACGTGGGATGTGCTCAAATCCCCC
The DNA here is from genome assembly GCF_009819655.1 of Sylvia atricapilla. Classification (NCBI taxonomy): domain Eukaryota; kingdom Metazoa; phylum Chordata; class Aves; order Passeriformes; family Sylviidae; genus Sylvia; species Sylvia atricapilla. Next base: position 37,456,636 of record NC_089146.1, read on the forward strand.
TTCCCCAACGGTGCAGGAGCTCCTCTGGGCTCAGGGCTTGTTTAGACATAATCACAGTGGCACAGAGAGGAGATCCAAGAGAGGCAGCACCCTCTGGTCCCATCAAGACGATCCATGTTTCCCCTTGGAAAAGAAACAGATCCTCAGAGTCTTCAGCAGCTCCAAACCTTCTCCAGCCCCCTCCTTCCCAATTACAAAGCTCCTTCACTTCTACATCCAGCCAGAAAGGAAAACTGAAGAGAGATTCTGTGCAAGTTCCTGGCTCATGGAGTGCCCACACAGGCAGCTGGGAGCATCCCCTGCCTGCTCTTCCCAAGGAGCCTCGTGCTGGCAGGGCCACCTCTGCCAAGACACCAGGAAAACTTGGTTTTCCCCAAGAAAAACACAGCAATTCTCTTGTGTTTTCCCAAATACCGAGGCAGCACTGTTAAACCCCTCTTTTTCTCCTGTTTCCACAGGGATGTGGTCCTGAGTGGCAGAGTTTCCTCTTCCAGCTGGAGCCAGGGATCCCTTGGCGTGTCCTTCAGGAAGGGGACTCCCAACTGCAGAGATTCCCTAAAGCCACTGGGACAGAAGGATTACAGAAGACACCAGAGGAGGCAAAGCAACAGCATAATCTCAGCATCCTCAAGCTTCCAGAAAACACATTGGAAAAGAGAATTATTTTGGGACAATCTTTCAGAGATTCACAAGTGGCGTTTCCTGAAAGCGCAGGGAAGGAAGGAAAAAAATAAAAAATAATAAAAAAAAAACCAGAAAAGGGACTCGGGAGGAACGGGGAAATTATTTTAAACCATCCCTTAATCTAGTTCAGGATGCAAAAATGCAAATAACCATCAGAGCTGGTGCCTATTTTTACTCTGCATCACCCTAACGTGGTGAGTTGGGCTGTTGGAGAGGAGAACGGACTCGGATATCCACGGCAGGGACTCCCAAGGATGGCTGGGTCACCACTCCTCCATCGTGGCCCTTTAAAGCAGAGGCTGCTGATGGAAATTGGTCTGCTGCTGGAGCAGGGAGTGAGCAGGAAGAGGCACGGGGTAAGCTGGTCCTTGGTTGCTCTGGAATGCTGCCATGTCCACGGCCATGCCCATCTGGTGCTGGGGGAAGGCGGCAGTGCCGGTGACACTCGGGACACTCGGGAAGGGCTGCGGCAGCTCGGGGCTGTGGGGACACAACAGCAGCCACGCTCACAGGGACAGCTCAGGGCCAGCCTCTGCCCTCCCACACCACCAAGGGACAGCCCCACAGCGAGCTGGGAGCTGCCAAAATATGTACGTTGGAAAAGAACGCGACCAAAGTGGTCATTTTTGAAGGTATTTTGTGTTTTGGCGGCTGCAAGAATATGGGTTTTTTACGTGCATGCTCTCAACTTAAATCAGCTCTGGCCTGGCAGTTCCCCTCTTGTTACTCCTACATGTTAATAACCAGAGTTTCCCAGGAATTCAATACTTTTCATGCCTGTAACATAGGTGTTTCCATGCCTATAACATGGCAATTTTTTATGGTTTTTGCAGGAAAAACGTTGTCACCCTCAAAATCCTTTTGGGCAGCTCAATAATTCTACTACATAAGAATTATCTTTTACATGAGAATAATCTTTTATTTTTTAACTTACCCTTTCTTTTCAACTTACTCTTTAACTTACTCCTACTATTTAATTTTTAACCTTCGGTGCTGAGTGCTTAAAGCTGAGGTCAGAGGTTCCTTTTCAACCTTCCTGGGAAGCCTCCTGGTGCAGGATGAATTTTATCCAGAATAACTCTCTCAGTGCTCCCTGGTTCAGTAAAATGGGTGTTTTCCTCTAAAAACGAGGTGTCACTGAACGGAAATGCCACGAGAACACGCAAAGTGACAAAATTGCTCCCCCCAGGAAGAAGAATTGGCTGGATCCATACCTTAAATAAGCAGCTGGAGGTGGCTGAGTGGCTGCAGAAGTGATGCTCTGAGGCACAGACCTCACCTGAGCCACCTGCTCCGGGGCCAGGCTGTATCCTGGGGACATGGACACCCCCTGGATCATGTAATTCCCACTGGGAGGCTGCACAGGATACGACTGCAAATCAAAGCAAACCCAGGAGGATTTGGGCCTTAGCACACTTTGGAATGAACCCACCAGAATATTCTAAAGCTGGAAGCAAAAATCTGCGGTTTCTTCACATTCTGGTTGAAATAATGCAAGATTCCCTCCAAATTCAGGTGGCACAGGCTGGAGCTGCTGGTTGGATTTGGGATAATCAGGTTAGTCTCAAATAAAGCCCAGCATTTCTATGCACCAGTCTTGGGAGGAAACAGCAAACTCCAGTTGCCTTTTGGCTTAAATTACTTTGTAACCTCCAAATATAATGAATTTTCCGTCGTTACAGGGAGTTAAGGACACAGAATTACTTTTAACTGACATATTTTCAGATCTAGCAGTTGCTATGGCAACTATTCTTTTCCCACTGAACAATTAACATGAAAGTAAAATTCACTTCAAGCAAAAACCCCTCTCATTCTGTGCTTTTTGAAAATCTCTGCTTCCCCTCCATGTTTATTCCTCACACCATCATTAGGGACAGTGTAAAACAGTTTGGAGCACAGATACAGCGTGTTTAGAACTGATACAAAATGTTCATTTTTCTAAGGGCAAAAGGAGCTAAAAGCAGAGTGCTTCTATATTTAGCAAAAAATACACTTGGGATTAATACCCTGATATTCCAGTTCCCTCCCATCCCCACCATTGGATAAGAAGGGAACATTTTACTTGGAGATTGACATGACTCACAGCAAGAATATCCACCAAGCTGCTGCAACACCCAGTTCCAACTGCAAGAAATGAATTATGGAAGGGATCTTTGGGAATTTTCAACAGTGGCCAAGCAAAACCTTCTGTTCTAGTGCATAAATCCCAATTTCTTGCAAAGGCAATGTCATGAGTTCCCTTCAGTTTTGGCTGGGAATTTTTTTTTTTTTTTTTTTTTTTTGGAGAACAGGGCTAAGTAGCAAGGAATTTCCAGATTCCAGGGAATTTCCAGATTCCAGGGATACTGACCTGCACAGAGACTCCAGAGGAGGTGGGTGGGAATTGTGCAGGGTGCTGGAGTTTGGAGTAGGCTGAGTACATGGGGCTCTCATTCATCAGTTTGTTGTAGAGCTCCAGAGCTTCCAGAACCTTCACGTTCAGTTCGGATAACTCGGAATGTTTCCTGTTCCAAAACAAATGCAGAGGGCACTGAGCTGCTGGGACAGCTGTCATGGGCAGGAAAGAACAGGAGGGAAAAAAAAAAGCAAAAAAAGCTCCTAAAAGGTCAATTTTTAACCCATTTATATTGAGAAATTGCTGTTGTGGGACTGGAAGGAAAATCCAAGAGCTGCACGAGCACTGCTGGCACCAAAGCAGCAATTCCCAGGTGGAATTCCCTGTTCTTTTCACCCCTAAATATCCCCAGGAGTCACAGAATCATGGAATGGTTTGGGCTGGAAGGGACCTTCCTTAAAAGATCTAATTCCAACCTTCTGCCACAGGCACCTTCCACTATCCCAGAGTGATCCAGCCTGGCCTTGGGCACTGCCAGGGATCCAGGGGCAGCCACAGCAAATCTGGGAATTCCAGCCCAGCAGGAATTCCCAATTCCCAATCCCCCACCCAAATCTCCCCTTTCCCAGTGGGATCCATTCCCTGTGTCCTGTCCCTCCAGCCCTTGTCCCCAATCCCTCTCCATCTTCCTCATCAGCTCCTTCAGCCAAACCTGAACAGGGAGAGGTGAGGAAAACATGGAATAATAATCCCCAACAGACTGAAAACTCCAACCTCCAGACAGGCTGGGGGAGGCTACGGTCACAAAATGCCAAAAGAAAAACGCATCCATGACCTGTGCAGTGAATTTTGGGAGAGCAGCAATCAAACCTCAGTGAGCACACTCAGAACTTGGTATTTCAGCATTAAAAAAACAAAGGTAAAGCTGATAAGTTTTTCTCGCCAGGTTTTCTAGCTTAAGAGATGAAAGTACCAAAAGATATAATTAAAACTGCCCAATGTGAAGGAAATCAGTGAAGAAATTGTGCTCACCTATCTATCTCTTCTAGTTTTTCATCTATCATTGGACCCATCTGCTGGCAGATATCTGTGAAGACAAAGTGTTGAGGCAGTTGATGTCTTCTTGCACAATTAAATGTTTAAATGCGGCCAAAAATATTTTATCCAGCTACAGTAAAATAAATTGCTTATTTATTTCAGGGATTGGTCGATGGATCTTGCAAAGCTCAGTTATTTTACAGAGCTGGGAGTTATGCAAATGACTCTGCTAAACATGGAGCTGGCTTGGAACTATTAAAAAAAATTCAAATTATCCCCAGAGCCCCACACTCCCACGGTGAAGTAAGTGTTCTCCAGCACTGTTAGTACAGAGCACAGCTCCCCTCAGCTTAAAATAATCACAAAGAACTCCCAGCTCAATCCACAAAAGGTAATTGTGAGAAGAAGCCATAAAAAAAGAGCTCATTTAGTGCTGCAAGTACCTTCTGAGTCGAGGAGATCTGGAGAGTCAAGCTTTAAATCCGTGGGATCTATGCTCTGAAGGACCTGCAGTGTTTTATCCATCTTGTCCTGAAAGGGGAAGCCAAGGTGATGAACTTTGATTTCTCAGCCGTGCCAAGACTGGTTTAATATTCAAATAAAAGTTCTTTAGAGACAAAGAATCATCTGCCAACGTTCAGCACCCAAAGAATGGAAAATGTTTGTTTTAAATTGTTTTAAAAGCAATATTTTGTTTGAAAGTGGCTCCATACCTCATCAATATAAACTGGCTCAGGTTCTGCTTTCTTAATTTCTTCTGCAGTGTCCTCAGGAGCAGAGATTTTATCCACAGCTGCTGAAAGAACAGAGATGAGTTTCTCTTCTCTCTGTTGCTGTGATAACTTTAAACAAACATTTGCTCCTTGTTATTTTTCTGTGTGAAAAGACGCCGTGACATTTGAAATGGCAATTTGCTGGATTTGTAAATATGCTGCTGACAAGGAATTATGGTGAATCAAACCAAAATCCTGTCACAGAAAACGGTAATAACTTAAAAAGAAAAAGAGAGGCAGAAATTAAAGTGAGTTACGGAGTGATCTGTGCTTGATTGTTTGAAACAAGGGCAGGATGTCTCACAGCTCTTTCCTGGGGCTGATAAAGGAAATTATTTTACTGCTGGGCTAATTAGGATTGCAGCACAAAGCTGCCTTTGTGAAATAATCCATCATTTCAGCCTTTGTGAAATAACCCATCCATCATTTCAGCAGGTAACTCACCTGCCTCGGGCTCCACAGTCAGGTCAGAGGTGACGAAATTGGATGGGAACAGCCCCACTCCTCTGTGGTTCTCCCCTTTCCACCAGTTGGCATCACTGGGGGAACAAAGCAGGATGACACAACTCTGGGGTGAACACAGCCAGGGCATATTGGGGGGTTTTATTGAAAACCTGAGGTTCAGAGATGTACTTGGTGGGGTTTTTTTAACCAAAACTCCGAGATATTAAAAGGGAATAATAGAATGTTTTCAGGGATTAGCACAAAGCCAAACAGGAGCTGGAGGAAAGGGGAGGGGAGGGAAGGAAAAGGAATCAAGAGATCACTGAAAATGGAACACAATTCATCAGTTCTTTACATTGATTACTTGCCAGCCTTTTAAAGCTGTATATATCCCTATAGGTGTTAACAACAATCATTATTTTAGCTATTTTGAATCAGCTTTATTCTTGGCAAATGTGATTCTTGATAGCCAGAGGTTTAACAATTGCTGGAAGCAGATGGAATGTGGTGCCAATGCATTTGATGTCATTATGTCAGACAACCAATTAAGATTTATCTTCAAAACTACAAATGGGATGAAATACTCAAGGTTCTCTCCCTGCACTAAAAAATGATTTGAGGTGAGAAACCAGGAATTTGGGAAGATGAAAGGAAGAGGAAGGGATGTGAGGGAGGGCAGAGCGACAATTACATTTCTGTGGGGAGAGGGGGGGAAAAATAAAAACAGGCATCAGAGGAAAAATGTGCTACCCTGAGGAAACAACAGTGGTGGAACCAAGTCAGCTCCACCTGAGTGTGATATTGTACCTGTCATCCAAAACAAAAATAATTTCTCCACTTTTAAAGGTGAGCTCATTGTCCTCGACAGCTTCAAAGTCATACAGAGCTCGCACCTTCCTCAGGCTCTGGGGGTTCTGTGGCATTTCTGCAGATGGGTACAAGGATTTGGTCTCCATCTGCTGCTGTTTCTGCTCTTGCAAAGACAGTTCAATAGCTGCAGGAAGGGCAGAGAGGAAAAAAGAACAAGTTGGTGGGGTTTATCCCTGGAGACAAAGCAGTTTGAACCCTTGATTTAGCAAAAAGAGCTTTTATTTAAACAAGGTCTGTACCTGCTGCTGTAGTATTGGGAGTTAATGTATAAAATAATGTGTGATGGGGGGGAATGTGTCATACCCCAAATCCTCATGGATGAGGGAAACAAACACCTGGAAATCCACAATTCCACACAATTCCCAGCCTGCTGTGCCCTTGATTTCAAGTCTGTGCAGCAGGAAAGAGCCCAAATTCCCTTTTTCCTGATTTTTAACACAACTTCTGAAGTCTAACCCAAGACAGGAGACAGAGAACTCACCTTTAGCTATATCCTCATCTTCCTTGGATTTACTGGATGAGGAGCCATTCTTAGCAGCACTGGTGGAAGCCTGCAAAGGTGGCAACAACACAGGGACAAATGAAAATCAAATCTCCAGAATTATATCTATTAAAAAAATTAGCACCAAGTTGTTCCTGAGCAGGTGGATTATGGAATCTAGGTGATCTCCTAGAAATAAAAATCACCACTCTTCAGGTTTTGAGGTTTTTTTCCTGTTTTCAGCAGGGAAAAAAAAGTCAAATAAATAATGAGCGTTAGTTGAAATAACTGATTTTTATTGAAATAATTATTTTAGTCGTATTTATTACAGTGAAGATACTAATTTAAATTACTCTTTCCACCTTTATCCTCCCTTCAAGAGAGAAGAGGCTCCAGTTGGGAGCTGCTGATTTAAATCCTACAATTCTCCCCAGCAGCAGAGTGAAATCATTCCTGGAGTTTTCATTCCCACCAGGAACTGCATTTGGGTGCCAGTGCTCAACTCTTCCATGTTTCTGCCATATGTTTTACACATCGATCAGATTTAGAAGTGAAAACATCTTTGTGGAGGAAGGAGGGGTTGTAAAAGTTAAAAAACTCACAGTGTTTGTAAAAGTTTAAAAAAAAAAAAATCCTCTGCGTTTCATATAGAGGAAAGTAAATTTTGTGTAAGGAGATTGTAACAGAAATGGTCATTTCAGTTTTCAGGACTGAATAACATGGAAATATTTAGAAGTGTCAATAATAAAAGTCAGGAATAATAATAAAATAAAATTAAAAAAACAACCACCACCTGGTATCATATCTGCTGTTAGATTAGGAATAAAAACCCACCCAAGTGAAAAAGAAACCACTCCAAATGCAGGCTAACTCCTGACACAGACAGGAAATGGGGATTTGGGGAAGGGAAATCCCAGAGCTCGGGATCCAGCACTGTCCCAAAGCAGCTCTCACCTGGGATCCTGCTGCAGGAAAAGTGACCCCTTCTTCCTTCAGGGATTTGATGGTTGCAGATATTAAACTACATTGTGGGTCTTTCTGGAACTCTTCTGACCACTCCACCATGAGGCTTTTTAGCTTTTCACACACTTTTGGGTGAGCCTGGAAAACAAAATTGGGTTAAAAGGGATCTTTGAGCCTCAAAATGAACAGGAAGACGTCTTACCAAAGTTGTTACCAATCCCATTTTATTAGGAATATTCTTAATTATCAGTAATTGTGTAGATTGAGAGGATTTAGTGAGCAGAGTGTAGAATATCTGACCTTTTATACCCTGATGTGATATTGCAGAGAACATGCTGAGCTCCTGGAGCACTAATTCTGGAGAAATTCAGGCTGCCTACCCCACTCATCCCCAATTTCTGCCTCTCTGTGTTACTCACCCTCCATTTAACCTCCATTTTCTCTTCATTCCTTCTCAGGTGTGTTGTTTTCCACTTCCCAACCACAGGAATTGGTCTGATATAAGCTCCTGTCTTTCCCTACAATTGATGCTACAGGAAATCTTTTCCCTACAATCCATCTTTTCTGGCCTCTGCAGTTTCTCCTCAGATGCCAGGGACAGCTTTGTCCCAGCTGAGAGAACCTCACAAAACCTTCATCTGTGTCTCCTTGAATCAGCTTTTCCCACAAAAAAAAGGAATTATCCAGAAGGATAATCCACAGGGAGAGCTTCTATTCCCCAGCTGGGAGCTGAGCTGCAGGGACAGCCTGCTAAAGGAAGAGAATTTCCTTGGAGTGGGGACAATCACAGATCAATTCCTGCTCTGCCTGGAATTCCTGAGGCTCCCACGTTCTTCTCCCCATCCTGGCCCTGGGACAGGATTCCCAAGCCAAGGAATCAGATCACACTGAGGCCTGGGAGGTCGGCGTGGGCTGAGCACTGCCAAAACTGGCCTCCAACCTGCATTTCCCTCCAGCACAGGGTTTGCTGGGCTCAGGGTCAGCACAGAGACCTCTGTCACACGTGTCTGAACTCGTTTTCTCTTGGAGGGGAAGGGAAAAGCACAATTTTATCCATTATTTCCTCCAAGGGGATAAAGGGTCACTAATTCCCAAGAACATAGAAATTGTGCTCCAGAGCCCATCCCTGGGTGAAATTCCAGGATTCCTGCCCACCCCTGGGTGGATCCCAGGATTCCTGCACACCCCTGGGTGAAATTCCAGGATTCCTGCCCACCCCTGGGTGGATCCCAGGATTCCTGCACACCCCTGGGTGAAATTCCAGGATTCCTGCCCACCCCTGGGTGGATCCCAGGATTCCTGCCCATCCCTGGGTGGGATCCCAGGATTCCTGCACACCCCTGGGTGAGATCCCAGGATTCCTGCCCACCCCTGGGTGGATCCCAGGATTCCTGACACCCCTGGGTGGGATCCCAGGATTCCTGCACACCCCTGGGTGGGATCCCAGGATTCCTGCACACCCCTGGGTGGATCCCAGGATTCCTGCCCATCCCTGGGTGAAATTCCAGGATTCCTGCCCACCCCTGGGTGAAATTCCAGGATTCCTGCACACCCCTGGGTGGGATCCCAGGATTCCTACACACCCCTGGGTGGGATCCCAGGATTCCTGCCCACCCCTGGGTGGATCCCAGGATTCCTGCCCACCCCTGGGTGGATCCCAGGATTCCTGCCCACCCCTGGGTGGGATCCCAGGATTCCTGCCCACCCCTGGGTGGGATCCCAGGATTCCTGCCCACCCCTGGGTGGGATCCCAGGATTCCTGCCCACCCCTGGGTGGATCCCAGGATTCCTGCCCACCCCTGGGTGAAATTCCAGGATTCCTGCCCACCCCTGGGTGGATCCCAGGATTCCTGCCCACCCCTGGGTGGGATCCCAGGATTCCTGCCCACCCCTGGGTGGATCCCAGGATTCCTGCCCACCCCTGGGTGGATCCCAGGATTCCTGCCCACCCCTGGGTGAAACTCCAGGATTCCTGCCCACCCCTGGGTGAAATTCCAGGATTCTTGCACACCCCCTGGGTGGATCCCAGGATTCCTGCCCACCCCTGGGTGGATCCCAGGATTCCTGCACACCTCTGGGTGAAATTCCAGGATTCCTGCCCACCCCTGGGTGAAATTCCAGGATTCCTGCCCACCCCTGGGTGAAATTCCAGGATTCCTGCCCACCCCTGGGTGGATCCCAGGATTCCTGCCCATCCCTGGGTGGATCCCAGGATTCCTGCCCACCCCTGGGTGGATCCCAGGATTCCTGCACACCCCTGGGTGGGATCCCAGGATTCCTGACACCCCTGGGTGGGATCCCAGGATTCCTGCACACCCCTGGGTGGGATCCCAGGATTCCTGCCCACCCCTGGGTGAAATTCCAGGATTCCTGCCCACCCCTGGGTGCTGAAGGTCAGTGTTGATGGACTCTGGCTAACGGGAACAAAGGGAGAACTTTGGAGACCTATTTTTGCCACAGAAAGGCAGAAACACAAGAGCTGTGAACTCATTTTGCTTCCCAGCAATTTGATTACTTTCCTTAATTGCTCTGCTCAGCCTCTGATGATTGCAGGGCTCCCATGGATCTGAAAACTCCTTCTGAAGCCATTAACCAGCTTTGCCTCCAACCAGAGCAATAATTAGGGAAAAGCTGTTCCTGCTTCTTCAGTTCCCCACATTCAGATTTAGATTGACCCCAACCATCTCAGTCTCCTTTCCCTGGTTATTTTCCTCATTCAACATTCCCAGAATCTCCAAGAACTAAAGAGGATCGTCTGTAGCTTTATCCTTTCCTTTGTAAAAAATGTCATTTCACTTCCTCATCACTCTCCCTTTCACTTCAGCCCGGGAATTTCCTTCAAGCCTAATAAAAACTCTCTCCAAGAAAAGCTGCACTTATCACGATCAAATTAATGGAGCTTAGGAACAGAGATTTTAATTAAAACTGCTCATGTAATTTTGTAAAAAAATTGCAGGATTATCAGCTGCCAGCTCTTCAACAGATTATTTTTGCAGAGTAAAAATTACAGAGATTTCAGTGAAAACACATCACACCACAACTAGAAAATGGGTATTAACTACAACATTAGTTTGGAGAAGTTCCCAAAATAATCCTCCCCCCCCCAGGAGTGAAGGCTCTAAAATAATTACCTTGTTGATTATAGCTCGAGCTTCAGTGGCAAAATCCCTGGAACACACTTCCAAGTGGAAGATTTTCCCACAGTTTGAGACACAGGCTCCTAAAAGCTGACAGCAGAAAGATAATTGGGAAAAGGCAGGGAAAAAAAATTAGTGCGAATAAAAAAAAAAAATTAGTGCAGATAATCCAAAATAAAACGTAAATAATCCAAAATAAAAGGTAAATTCAGCGTGGACACTGATTTACTGAGGGTAATCAAGATATTAATTAATTGATTGATCAGTAAGTATTGAATTGCTGCATTCCAGGAGGGTTTTTAGGGGGAAATTTGGGGAGTTACTCACTGTGAGAGCTTGCAAAGGGTAATCAAGACATTAATTAATTGATTAATGAATTGCTGCATTCCAGGAGGGTTTTTAGGGGGAAATTTGGGGAGTTACTCACTGTGAGAGCTTGCAAAGCCACGTGGGGAACTTTGTGGTTCATTCTCTTCATGATGGCTTTAAGGCAATCCTTGGCTCTGCAGAGGAACAAGAAAATTGAGGAGAAATGGGAGTGACAGGAGCTGTGCAAGGAATGAGGCCAAACCTCCACCACAACTGAGCTTACGGCGCAAAAATGTCACCAGGCCTGAGTCTATTGTGCAAAAATGTCACCAAACTTGAATTTATTGAACAAAAATGTCACCAAACTTGAATTTATTGGGCAAAAATGTCACCAGACCTGAACTTGTTGAGCAAAAATGTCATCAAACCTGAGCTACTTGAACAAAAATGTCACCAAACCTGAACTAATTGAGAAAAAATGTCACCAAACCTGAGCCTATTGTGCAAAAAAGTCACCAAACCTGAGCTTATTGAACAGAAATGTCACCAAACCTGAGCTACTTGAATAAAAATGTCACCAGACCTGAGCCTATTGTGCAAAAATGTCACCAAACCTGAATTTATTGGGCAAAAATGTCACCAAACCTGAACTTGTTGAGCAAAAATGTCATCAAACCTGAGCTACTTGAACAAAAATGTCACCAAACCTGAACTAATTGAGAAAAAATGTCACCAAACCTGAGCCTATTGTGCAAAAGTCACCAAATCTGAGCTTATTGAACAGAAATGTCACCAAACCTGAGCTACTCGAATAAAAATGTCACCAGACCTGAGCCTATTGTGCAAAAATGTCACCAAACCGGAATTTATTGAACAAAAATGTCACCAAACCTGAATTTATTGGGCAAAAATGTCACCAAACCTGAACTTACTGAACAAAAATGTCACTAGAACTGAATTTATTGAACAAAAACATCACCAAACCTGAGCCTATTGTGCAAAAAAGTCACCAAACCTGAGCTTATTGAACAGAAATGTCACCAAACCTGAGCTACTTGAATAAAAATGTCACCAGACCTGAGCCTATTGTGCAAAAATGTCACCAAACCTGAATTTATTGAACAAAAATGTCACCAAACCTGAACTTACTGTGCAAAAATGTCACCAAACTCAAACTCTCATGACTGGGCAGGAATTTACCACTTTGTTTGTCCTCAGCTGGGTGTTGGATTGGAAGAAATTCCCTTTTTTCCCCCTGGCATTCCACATCCATTCCCAAAAAACTGCTGCCAGGCCAGGAAATGAACCAGGCAATGAAAGAACTGTCCCCAGATAAAGAGATGATCCAATAAATGGTCATTTTAGTGGCCACTGGATTGAATTCCCAGCTCTTGGATCCCCTTTTTTCCACAGCCTGGAGGACACAAAAGATTTTTGTCATTTGTTGCAGCCCAATCTGAGGTGAGTGGAGAATAATAAATTTTAAATTTTAAATGCTTCTGCTGAGGGTTTTCCACACTTTAAATGAGCATTAATGGCTGGCAGGAGCTGAGGCACATCAAAGGCTTCATTAACACTGATCTTTGGAACATTTAAAAACATGGAATCTTAAAAAAAAAAAAAAAGGCTGATGCAGCATTTTTTAAAAAATACTATCACTGGCAGATACTTGAGCTGCTGGATTAGCACAGCCCAGAAAAGCCTCTGTGCCAGAAAAATATAATTAGTCCTAATATTTTCATCTTATTTCATGTACAGACCATGCAACAAAGTCAACTCAGTTATTTTAAGCTGTGTTTTTCTTTGGGGGAGGCAACAACCTTCATGATTTTCAAGGGCAGAAGGGGAGAAAATGAATTATTAGACATTAAATTATAACCAAAATGATATAAATATTATCTATATAAATTATATAAAATGATATTAATAACAAAATAAAATTATAAACAAAATGGAATAATCAGAAATTAGATTATAATTAAAATTCAGAATTTAGGGTTTTGTTTTCTATACAAAAACACCTTTTTAGATTTAATTATGCGTTTTATACGCTTCTATTTCTGCATAGGTGATTTTTTTAAAAATCTCTGCATTATTTTACAACATCCCTTCCTCCAAAACCAGATTTAAAACTGTTCTCTCTACAAGAGTCTTGTGGCACTAAAAAATTTAATTTTTAATAAAGGACTCAAAGGATATTTTTTGCCTTCAGGACTGAAGATTCTCAGATTCAGCAGATTTGCTGTTATTCCTTGTGGCAAGTGATCAATTAAAACCAAAACCAACCAACCAAAAAATCCCCCAATTTTAATTTTAAATACAACTGCTAAAAATTCTGAATTATTTAAGAATTCTGCCTATGCACTAATTGAGGTTGAATTCCACACTTAAAAGATGTTATCACTCAAAAATTCAGGAAATTCTTCTGGCCTCTACAGAACCACTGAAATTCCATTTATGTTCCACTCAGGCTAAACTGATTCCACGTGATTTAATCCCTTTTTTTTTTTTTTTCCCTTTTTCTCTCCCATTCTTCCCAACATCCCAACACAGAAATCTCATAAAAAGCCCCTGGTCTTTGCCAGGTGTTTTTCTGCACAGAAATTATTTCATTTTCTCCTCCTGGCACAGTCACTTCCCCAAATTGATGCCAGATCATTAAATATGAATAACTGTGCTGTGCCAAACTCCAGGAAAAAAAACAACCAAACAAAAAAAACCAAACTGGAATGTGCTCAGCACACACAAATTGCTCTGCTCAGAATCATGCTGGAACATTTCCTTTGCAAGGATTTCCAAGCCAACTGGGTGTTTTTGGGAAGGTTGAGCATTTTGAGATGTGTTTTCTGTGACATTTCCTTGCTCACAGCAGCACAGAATTCCCTGGAATGCTGAGGCTCAGCTTACCCATTGGGAGTGCTTCCAACTCTGTCACAAATATCCATGATAAGCCCCCAGTCCTCACTGGTGTTATATTCATTTGTAGCTTTCTCTGGAAAAGGAAAAAAAGGAGATTTATTAAGTGATTCATTCCTTCGGTTCAGATTCCATCAATAGAATGCATCCTTAATTAAGATTTCATGGCTCCATGGAATGATTTGGGTTGGAAGGAACCTCCAAGCTCATCTTGTTCCAATCCCTGCAGGAACACTCATTCTATAGATTAATTAATAAGGCTTAATGGTATTTATTTGTGCTTTTCAGTTCTTATTAGCCAGGTTATTTCAATGCCATGTAAAATCCTGCAGTTTGAGTTAATAAACAGCAAATGAAAGGTTTTATTGCGTTTGTTGCTTCAAGATGAAGTTTTAACCAAGTGAACTCAATTTTATTTGGGCTGCTCAGCAGAAGGATTTCCACAAAGGGAACACAAACACAGCACCCACCAATGCTCCAAATCCCTTTTTTCCATCCCAAAGATGGAAATTTGGAATTCTGGTCACAATTTATCCTCACAAACTGGAATATTTACTAAGAGGAAGTAAATATTATTTTGAAACCACAAACCACCTTCAAAATTTATCCCCAAAACGATAGAAATGTTCAAGTTTCTTTTAAGTGCATCAACATTTTAGGACGTGAATAACAAAGGAATGGATGTTGTGGAAAATAAATGAGTGCCCACAATTTTAAACACTTTAAAAATTTTTTTAAAAAAAAGGAAAAACAAGCCAAATCAGCCTCTGGAAGCTTCAGATTCCCTGGATATACAATCCCTGAGTAGTGAAGAGATTCCCAAGGAGATCCTGAAGTACTTCCCGAGGATCTGCTGAAGTTTTCCTGAGCCCTGAGTGGAAATGATAACCAGCTTTTCCTGCCATGGCAGAAACAATCCCAATTCTTCCAGTGGCAAGAGGAAGCTTTGATGTTTAAAGGCTTCACCAGGAAGTTGTCACCTCAGAATTATGGAATTATTTCGGTTGGAAAAGCCCTCCAAGGTCATGGAGTCCCAGCTGTGCCCAAATCCTCACCCTGTCCCCAAGTGCCACCTCCAGGAATTCCTGGGACACCTCCAGGGATGGGCACTCCAAACCTCCCTGGGTAGTTCCAATCCCTGAGCTCCCTTTCCAGGAAGAATTTTCCCCCCAATGTCCAAAACTGGGATTTCAGGGACGTTCAGGGCTCCTTTTGTGTTGGTGCTGTGAGGGGTTTGGGGCTGTGGGGAACAGGAAATGTCCCTGCCAGAGGGGCTGGGGCAGGGACACCTCTGCTGCTGGCCTTGGCTGGGATGGAGATTCCCTTCTGGGAAAAGCCTTTGGGATTCTGGCCTTCAGGAGCCCAGAAATGAGGTTGGAAAAGAGCCCCGAGGTCATGGAGTCCCAGCTGTGCCCAATGCCCACCTTGTCCCCAAGTGCCACCTCCAGGAATTCCTGGGACACCTCCAGGGATGGGCACTCCAAAGCTCCCTGGGCAGCCCCTGAGCTCCCTTTCCATGGGGAAATTCCTGCTGCTGTCCCCCCTGAGCTCCCCTGAGGCCGTTCCCTCTCCTGTCCCTGTCCCCTGATCCCAAATCCCCCCTGGCTGTCCCCTCCTGGCAGGGATTGTGCAGAGCCACCAGATCCCCCCTGAGCTCCTTTTTCCCTGCTGATCCCTCACCCCACACCTTCCCCATCCCAAAGCAAGCTCAGCTCCCCCCACACCTCACCCCAGGACTCGTCCCTGAGCCTGCACATTCCCACAAGGAGCAAAGTCCCTTCTCCTGGATCCCAACAGTGCAGATCCAAACCCTGTCCTGGCCCAAACTCTCAGGGATCTGGAAGGTTCCCTCCCTGAAGAGCAGCTGCTTTTCTCCCTCCCAGGAACAATTCTGAAGGATAACTCTTTCCCAGATGCTGAGACACAGACAGAGCTGAAGAAACAGATGTGGGAGGAAGCATTTTCCATGATTTTTTCAGCACAGCATAACCTTTAAAAACATGGAATGACTCTGCAGCTCTCCAATTAATGAAGGAACATCAGACTTGAGATCGAGTTTATAAAAACAATGATAAAAAGCAAAATGTGCAGCTTGGGGTGTTTTTATAAAGAATTCCAAGTCCAATGAATCCCTTTTCTCTGGCTGAGCTCCCTGAGCTGCTCTGCTGCACGGTTCCAGGAGAATCCAGGAGAGGGGAGAGCCCTCAAAGGAGCAGCTGGGAAGGGGCTGGGAATTGTTTGCTGCTCTCACTGCCAAAAGGAGAAATGTCTGGAGAGCTCCTGCCCCAAAGCCCTGGCACAGCTCTGCCAGGAAAGGAGGGAATGCTTTACAACCCAGGGAAAAATCCTCAGGATCGGCCCTGATCTGTACCACACACCAGCCAAAACCTGAATGGCATGGGATCACTCACTGGGAGGGACCTGAACCCAAATCCACACCTCCCACCATCCCAGATTGATCCAGCCTGGCCTGGGACACTGCCAGGGATCCAGGGGCAGCCACAGCTGCTCTGGGAATCCCAGCCCAGGCAGGAATTCCCAATCCCCAATCCCCCAGGCAGCCCTGCCCTCTGGCAGTGGGATCCATTCCCTGTGTCCTGTCCCTCCAGCCCTTGTCCCCAGTCCCTCTGCAGCTCTCCTGGAGCCCCTTCAGGCCCTGCCAGGGGCTCTGAGCTCTGCCTGGAGCCTTCCCTTCTCCAGGGAACATTCCCAGCTCTGCCTGGAGCCTTCCCTTCTCCAGGGAACATTCCCAGCTCTGCCTGGAGCCTTCCCTTCTCCAGGGGAACATTCCCAGCTCTCCCAGCCTTTCCAACCCTCTAACCAGGTTCACTGCATTATTATTATTATTATTATTATTATTATTATTATTATTATTATTATTATTGTTTCTTTTCTCTTTGTTTTTCCCCAAGAAGGGACGGGCAATCCACAGAAATAAGCCCCAAACCCGAGGGAATCAGCCACTCTGAGCACTGAGCCAAGTGTGGGAATGCTCAGATCCTCCCTGGTCCCATCTTTCCCTCAGCCTGGGCTGGTGGCAGCTCCACCTCTGCACCTTCAAACTTCCACAACATTTTCTTATTTCAGCCCTGAATTCCCTCGGGACAGGTTGGCCAAGTAAGACCCGGGTTAAAAAAATCCAGAAATATGCTAAAATACACCATTGTTTCTTCACCTGTGTCACTTTCTAGGCAAGAAACAGAAAATGAGCACTGATTTAGCACCAAAAAAATCACAGCTCGGGCACTTCCAGCAAAAAAAAAAATTTCTGCTAAACCATTTTAGCATATTTTTTAATTATATATATATATAAAACTATATAATTATATAATTATATCTAGTATCATCACTAAAATCAACTTTCCTTGCTCACTTTGCCCATGAAGGGAAATAAACCCTTTTCTGCACAGGAATAATTCCGATTTTACACAAAACACGGAAGAACTTTTTTATCAAAAAAAAGTATCAAAGAGATGGAGGTGAAACCCCAATGCTGTTTTGCCAGGAGATAAAAGCAGAGATTTAACCCCAAACATCTTTCCTTTGTCTGCCTGGCCTCTGTAGAGTCTAATTAGAGAATTCCAGCTTGGGTTTAATTAGAGATCTCAGCCAGGATGAACCTGCAGTGACAGGGCAGCCCTGCCTCTAATGATCCCTACTCGTGGTATTATTACATCCTAAAAAAACTGAATTAAAACAGATGATTCAAATAATTTTTTGCCATACAAATCCAGTTAAAACATTTTTTAAATGCCTTTTTTTTTTTTTTTTTTTTTTTTTTTTTTGCTTGAAAAGTGAATGTTTTGTTTCATCGAGGCCAATAATCTGGAAAGGAAATAATTTCATTTGTTTGTCCAAAAAAAAAAAAAAAAAAACCCAACAAAAAACCAAAAAAAGCCCCAACAAACAAAAAACCCCCCAAAAAAACCCCCAAACCAAACAAAAAAAAAAAAATTGGAAAGATTTGAGAGGGATTAATAGAGATTATATCCCAGAGCCTGGAAATACCAAGATGAATGTAAACAACTCTTAATTTATGTCAAATATATCAATTATATTAAATTATAATTTCGTGCTTATTACATAAAATATAAAAAATATCTTTTGTAATATAAAGAAAACCAATAACACTGAGGCTGTGGTACCTTAAAAATATTTAAGGCATGATGGGAGAGCAGAGCAAAAATAATCTCAAAGAATGAGAAAGAAGCATCATAAAAATGGAGGCTCAGAAATTAGGAATTTTAAGCAAAGGCTGGAAAATATTGTCAGTTCAAGAAGAAAAGAAACACCCAAACAACAGTAAGGAAAAAAAAAAAAAAGGTCTAATTAGCTTTTCTTCAAATTTTTATCCAAAATTTTATCAAAAATTAATATAAAAATAATATTAAAAA
Source organism: Sylvia atricapilla (assembly GCF_009819655.1). Taxonomy (NCBI): domain Eukaryota; kingdom Metazoa; phylum Chordata; class Aves; order Passeriformes; family Sylviidae; genus Sylvia; species Sylvia atricapilla. The sequence goes on from NC_089146.1 coordinate 37,474,980, forward strand.
TTAATATTTGCAAGATTTTAGCCTAAATGTTGAAGACAAGAATTATCCCCGAGAAACTGAGGAGGAGTGAGAAATAAAAATTTGATGTTTACAGGCTTCACCAGGAAGTTTTCACCTCGGAATTATGGAATTATTTACATTGGAAAAGACGTCCCAAGGTGGTGAAGTCCAAGCAGGTCATAAAGCAAACATTAAAAAAATAAACAAATGAATAAATACAAATTAATAGTGGAAAAATAGTGGGAAAATAGTGGAAAAATGGAAGAAAAATGGAAAAAAATGGAAAAAAATGGAAAAAATGGAAGAAAAATGGAAGAAAAAATGGAAGAAAAATGGAAGAAAAAGAAAAAAAAAGGAAGAAAAAAAGGAAGAAGAAAATGGAAGAAGAAAATGGAAGAAGAAAATGGAAGAAGAAAATGGAAGAAGAAAATGGAAGAAGAAAATGGAAGAAGAAAATGGAAGAAGAAAATGGAAGAAGAAAATGGAAGAAGAAAATGGAAGAAGAAAATGGAAGAAGAAAATGGAAGAAGAAAATGGAAGAAGAAAATGGAAGAAGAAAATGGAAGAAGAAAATGGAAGAGAAAAATGGAAGAGAAAAATGGAAGAGAAAAATGGAAGAGAAAAATGGAAGAGAAAAATGGAAGAGAAAAATGGAAGAGAAAAATGGAAGAGAAAAATGGAAGAGAAAAATGGAAGAGAAAAATGGAAGAGAAAAATGGAAGAAAAATAAATTATCCAAAAATGAAAATGTAAGGGAAATGCAAGGCCTTGGGGGCTGGATTAGGGAGGAAAAAGGAATGAAATGGAAAAGATTCTCCTGGAAAAGATTCCCCTGGAAAGCTCAACAGCTGGGAGCAGGAGGAGGAGGAGGATGATGCTCAGTTCTGGCACGGGAGGACAAAGTTCAAGAGCTCCAAAAGGCAACTCCAACCCTGGAATGAAAGAGAAAAACTTCCCAGGGACACAGGGAATGTCCTCATCCCTGTTCCCAGCAATCCCTGGAGCTCTGCACTGCACCAAAAACACTTCCCCAGGCCTGGGAGAGAGGGCAGGAGAACAAAACTCCAAAGGAACCAGGCTGCTGCAAGGGGGAAAAGGCTCTGGAAAAGGACAAAGTTGGGAAAACAGCACGTGGACTCTGACCACATCCACACAGGAAAGTTGAAGCTCCCAGAAGTTTTTTTTTTATTATTTTGGAGGTTTCCTCTCCAATAAAAGCAGGCACATTCCTCCTCCTCCAGAGCAGAGTTGTGATGTGCAGCTGTGGCCAAAGCACATTCCAAGGCTCTGCTCAGGTTTGGAATCACAGCAATAAATCCAGCTGTGGCACGGGGAAAAACAGAAAATAATTAGAAAAAAACCCCAAATACTAGAAAAATAAGAGAGAAAAAAAATTTAAAAGGAAATAAAACTTAAAGGAAATGTAAGCCCTTGAGGGGGTTAGGTAGGAAGAGGAGCTTTTTTTTCCTTTTTCCCCACAGTGTTCCAAGGAAAGATGAAGATGGATGAAGAGGCAGCTGGATGTGCCCCATTGCTGCAGCCAACAAAAGGCACCAAAATTCCCAACTCAGCACTCCCCCAGACCATCCACGTGGGATAATCTGATATTTTACATGGTCTCATTTACAACAGAATAATGACTTTTTTTTAAGCTTCTATTGACAAAATTTTCCTGGCAGAGAACTTTAAGATTTAACCCAAATAATTCAAGTTCCTATTCTGTTGTACTAGCTAAATTTCAATAAGTGATAATAATAAATTATAAATGATTAATATTAAAATATAATACACTGGGTAAAGTTTCAGAAACTGGAAGCAAACAGAGGCCCATTTTTGAAGTTCTGCAGCCTGGGAGCCCTTGAAGCATTTAGGTTTGTTAAAGAATCCTGCAGAGTTCAAAAATAAACCACTTGTACAAATCCACCAGTTTGAGCCACATGAAATGTGAGTGTGGCCAAACAGCAAAAACTGCACCAGGGAACTGAAACCAGAAACAGAAAAATAAGTGATAAATAAACCAAGAAACTAGCTGAGCTTCTACAAACAAAACAGAGATTGTGCGGCCACTAGATCTCTTCCATTTGGTGACAAAAATCCCAGGAATGTTGAATTCTTGTGTTTCCTAAAGCTGAGCCCGGTGTCTTGCTTATTCCACTCCTTTTTTCCTCTTCACCACTCAGAAGAGACGTTGTGTAACAAAAGAGTGACACAGAGCACGAGTTTAACACAGCACAAGTCAGGGCAGGACACAAAACAAAACAACTGAGTCACAGTCTTCACCCCAACCCCAGGCAGGTTTTGTAATCACTGGACCACAGAATATCCCGAGCTGGAAAAGATCCATGAGGATCATCCAGCCCAACTCCTGGCCCTGCACAGACACCCCAACATGTGCCCAGTGTGCTCCTGGGGAAGAAATCACCAATAAAAGGATAAAAAGCAGCTGATCTTACAGCAGCCACAATTCCCTGAATCCCTGCAAACTCAGCAACACCAGGGGAAGGGCAGGAGGCACAGAGACACCTCAGACACGCTGGGAAACTTCAGGAGTCAGAGCAAAACGGGACACAAAACATTCCTTGATGCTGCTGAGGGTGAGGAAGAGAGGGACCCGGTGATGTTTTGCCCAACAGAGCCCCCCAAAAGCAGCCAGGATGTGTCAGGAGCAGCCAGGGATGCCCTGGAGCTGCAGTGCCCTGGGCTCACCACAGTGACAGGAGGAATCTCAGGATTATTTTGGTTGGAAAAGCCTTCCCAGACTATGGAGGTTGTGCCTGATGGCCACTTTGTCCCCAGAGCAGAGCTCTGAGTGTCACCTCCTGGGACATCTCCAGGGATGGGCATCCAAACCTCCCTGGGCACTTCCAAGGCCTGAGCTCCCTTTCCATGGGGAAATTCCTGCTGCTGTCCCCCCTGAGCTCCCCTGAAGCTGTTCCCTCTCCTCCTGTCGCTGTCCCCTGATCCCAAATCCCCCCGACTGTCCCCTCCTGGCAGGGAATTCCAGAGAGGGAAAAGATCCCTCTGGATCCTCCTTTTCTCCAGGCTGAGCCCCTTCCCAGCTCCCTCAGGAATTCTCCAGCCCCTTCCCAGCTCCCTCAGGAATTCTCCAGCCCCTCAGTGCCCCCCGTGTCCCCGAGCTGTCCCCAGCCCTGGAGGTGTCCCAGCAGTGCCAGCACAGGGACGGGCACTGCCCTGGGGCTGTGTCACACCGGGGCTGGCACAGCCCAGGGGTCTCTTGCCCACCTGGGCACCCCTGGGCTCGTGTCCAGCCGCTGTCACCGGCACTTCCCAGGGCCTTTCCCGGTTTCCCGGACACTTGTCCCAGCCCGGAGCACTCCCCAGGTGTGACCCAGGTGTGACCCAGGTGCCCTGGCCTTTGTCGGCTGTGGCACCACCGACCTCACCCCACGGTGCAGAGCCCTCAGCACGGCCACGTCCCTCCCAGCTCCGTGTCGTTCCCGAATTTCCCACCCAAACACTCGATCCCCTCCTCCAGATCAGCACCGGGCCCAACACTGACCCCGGGGCAACAGCGGGAGGGGAACAGGGAGAGGAGCAGAGGAGGAAAAGGAGAAGGAGAAAGACGCGGAGAAAACGAAAGAGGAAAAAGACGAGGAGGAAGAAGAGGAGGAAGAAGAGGAGGCAGGGGACGAAGAGGCCGCCCCGCCGGGCCCCGCCGCTCACCCACGTCCTGCTCGAAGGGGTTGGGGGCGAAGAGCGGCATCTCGGCCGCGCGGAGCCGCCGCCGCTCCCCCCGCACCCACAGCCCCGGCCGGAGCCGCCGCCTCGGCCCGCTCAGCGCCCGGGGCTGCCCCACCGCGCCCGACCGCCCTTCGCAGCGACTCCTGCGGCCGCAGCGCCGCCGAGCGCCGGGAGGAGCGGCCTGGCGGGGAAAGGGCGGAGCCGCCCCGAGGAGCGGCGGGGAACGGGGCGGGCGGCGGCGCCGGGAGAGCGGCCATGGAGTCAGGCACTGCTCGGGGCAGCCCCGCGGCGCGGGGGCCTCGCGGGGGCGGAGCCAACGGAACGGGGCGGGGCGCTGCGCGTGCGTCTGACGTCACCGCGGCGTCGTGACGTCACGCGCCGCCATGTTGCTGAGGGGGGGTCAGGGACTCGTCGCCGAAATTAAAATCGCCTCAGGGCGGAAATTGTGTTGTTTCCGTGCGTGTGAGGCGAGGAGTGCGGCTGAGGGGGTCAATTCGTCCTGACGTCTCAGCAGCAAGAGTTTTTTAAAAAAAAAATCAAATAAATAATAGTTAACAGTTGGAAAGCCTGAACAGTTTTCCCAGAGAGCTGCAGGGAGAAGGGGAGTGGTGAAACAGGGGCCTTCCTGATTGTTGTCAAACGTGGAATATGTAAAGGGTGTTCTTTGATGTTTGATCTTTGTAGGTTCCCAAGCCAAATCGACAAGAAAGGCGATGGAATCGGTGAAACAGAGCAGCCAGCGAGTGATGTGCAAGTGTCGGAAAAACAAATTACTGGTGGGTGGAACCGCCTTGTTAAATTCAGGCCTCCATCATCCTTCGGCCGTGTCAGGTGTAGGTGAGGCTGACCGAGTTCAGGAGGAAGGATTTCCGCGGGTGGTGGATGCAGGCAGTGCAGGATTTCCAGGCCACAAAAGGCGGCCGGCAGAACCCCCAAGGCAAGGGAGAAACCAGCAAACCCAAAGCTGTGGTTAAACCAGTGAATCCTGGCAAGGGCCAAGATCACAAGCCAAGAAACGACCTGAGCCTAAATAGGAGAAGGGCTGGGCACGGGATTAATTCACACGAGGAAGGAGAGAATCATTAACCAAGAGAAGAGAGGACGCTAATTAATTACCGGAGCCAAGGGACCGTGGCCAAGGAGATGATGGGATAAGGGGTTCTGGTGGGATGGTGGCAAACAGGGACATTCCGTAGGGAACGTGGCTCTGGAGGGATCAGTGACAGGACAGATTTTTGGGATGTGTGGTCCCCTAAAAACTCCACTTTATGGGCACACTTGAGCACCACCTGTCCCCATCCCTGCTGGGGGATCAGCAGGAGCTCCGAGTCCTCCTTCCTCCGAGGAACAACGTGCCTGTGGAAAAACTGGGATGAGTCAGGGATTGTGCCCAGCACCAGGAGCCTCTGGGATGTGCAGAGTCGCTCATCTTGGAGTGAGCCTTAGTCACCGTCCTGATGGAGTCACTGCATTACTCACTGCCTCTTTTTGAGTCATTCCCGAAGAACTTGGGAAAAAGTACGGCACAGTGCCCAGTTCTGGGAAAAGGGCAAGAATCTGGAAGTCCAGCACTAATCGTTTTAGAATTCCTAAAAGCTTCCTGTATGATTCAGTGATATTTCCCTGCCCACTCACCTCGAATTCCAGGGGCCACATTCCTTTCCTCGGCTGTAACGCCAAAGTGCAAGATTTAGAGACACTTAAGTTTCACTTGCATGTGTGAAAGTAGTATTTTTCGGCATATTTTATGCAGAGTTTTAATTTTTATATTGGAATTAAAAGAAATGGAATCACACACTTGAAGAATTATTATTATTATTATTATTATTATTATTGTTTATTAAAATTTGATTTGGAGAACACACTGATCTTCCTTCAAAAATGTAGTGGTTCATTCTTTTTCACGAAAACAGTTCCTATTTTTTTTTTTTTTGAATGTTTTGTACATCGAAACATTGAATTTTAAATCAGCAGTGATGCCTCTTGCTCAAAACGTTGAATTTTAATGATGCCTTTTGATCCTGAAATTCCATAAAATCACCAAGGTTGGAGGAAACTTTCAAGTTCAATGCGTCCAAGTGGATGGACTGTGGCTGAGGAGATGGTAGGAGTCCAGTTGGTGTATCTCAGGCCGGGATGTTCCACGTCCCTCCCGTTTTCCAGGAGCTCTGGATTTTCCAGGGATTCCGGCTGTCTGCAGGTGGCGCAGTTGCCTCACATTCCCGGCCACCGTTTTCCCGAAGCGGCTGCTGGAAATCACCTCCCGTTTTTTGGTTTTTTTTTTTTTTTTAAGGCAAAATGGAGAGTCTTTGCCGAGGTCTAAATTCACTAATTGCATCGAAACTTCGAATTTCATTTAACGAATCAGAGCGAGAATGGCACGAATTGGTTTAATTGCCTTAAAAAAAGGCAGGATGAACCCGTTAGTGCAGGAAGGCAGCGAACACTGATGTCGTCTGGCCAAAGTGGGAGTTTGTAATGGATCCTGGTTAATTCCGGGCATTAATTCCAGAGTTTTGGCCTTTACTGACTCCACACCCCACGTGGTGCTACGATCACAGCAGCTGGGCGTGGAAATGAAGGGATGGCTCCTGAGTTTCCGTTGGTTTTGTCACCTCAAATCAAATTACAATCCTCCCCATGGAGTTTTCCTCTGGTTTTTACCTGGACACGGTGGGACAATGCTTCCAAAACCACCTGGAAAGGAAGGATTGGGAAGGACCTTCTGCTGAGTCTGAGTCTCCCAGGTTCAAGCAGCAGGGGAACGTCCAGTCCAGGAGCAGCTACAGAACTCCTGCTCTGGGTGACACCACAGCCAAAGGACAATTCCCAAAGCAAAAATCCCACAGGAAACGGTCAAATCAACAACAATACAGAAGGGAAAAGAAAATACCAAGGCACTGCTATCCCAAGTCACGGAGAAACAAACTATTCCTTAAGGAGCGGCAAGAAGCAGGAGAGGAGGACAGAAAACTGATATAAAAAGAAGCTGTTTCCAAACGTGGTTTTTCCAGACTCTGGATCTCTTTCTCCCTGAGCGGTCTGTGCCCTCGTGTCCCAGCCACCTGCACTGTGTCCATATCCCTGATGGATCCAGGGGGGTTTGGAGGAAATCTTTGCTCCTCCCTCCTCCCTGCCCTGTCCCGCATCGAGGGGCCGCCTCAGCCTTCGCAGTTTCTTTGTTACAAAATGTTGTCATAATATTTAATCTCCAGCCTTGGCCTCGGCGCAGCTGTTTGAAAGGACGATTTATATTCCCCAAAGTGCTTTGAAAAAAACCCCTCGGGAAGCTCCCAGGAAGCTTTTTCCTGGTGCACAGAAGCAGCTTGTGCAGGCTTCGAGCTTTGTTTTCGTGTCTGGCTGGATCCTCTGGATTCCTCCAGCTGCCCTCTCATTTACTTTGTGGTTTTGCTGGAATATTTGTTCCCGGATTTTTTACGCCGCTCTCTCCCGTGTGGGAGAAATCAACGAAAGAGAGAAATGCCGAAAGTGATTCTGTAAAAGCATTCCAGGATAGGAGCAAGGAGCTGCTGTGACCTTCCTGTTAGGTGAGAAAGCCACCCTTTAAAGTGTAAAGATGCTGGGGTTTTCGAGCTCTGCTCAGCAGCTTTGGATCCATCGGGGTATTCCTGCAGGAGAGGCTGGGGTGTGTTAATGACTCCTTTCACTGCACACGCAGCCTGATGCCACTTCAGTGAGCGTCCCCTCGCTGCTTCAAGCTTTGATTCATTATTGCTCAGCTTCCTTCGGCTGTTGGCACTCAGCTCAGCCACTCCAGTTCCCTCCTGGAAGCGTCCCCGGCACGTTTCCACGCGTGGCTGTTGGAAGCAAGTCGGTGTCGACAGGAATACATTTGTTTTTTCTAATCTCACTTTATTTTCTCCTTGTTACACGATGGGATTCCTCTTCCTTACGTGAGCTGCCACAGAGGAAATGAATCCTAGGTTTTCCCCACTTCCATGCACAGCATCCACCCTGTGTCTACATCCAGAATTCCCCTAAATGCAGGGAGACAATTCCAGTGGCCAAAGACCTGGTTAATGGACACTGCCTGGGAGTGCTGGAATCTCCTAAAATCCAGCCTCAACCAGGGCAGGGTGGTGCCCAGCAGGGTGAGAGGCTCCTTCTGGAGAGATCCAGCATTTCCCTGTACACTGAGAAGTATTTGGGAGTGCTGCAGCTCCTTGAGCCACAACTCTTGACTCCGTATTTCCAGCAAGGAACTCTGGAAAGAGTCACAGAATCCCAGGATGGGCTAGTTTGGAAGGAACCTTAAATCCCATCCAGTGCCTGTCCATGGGCAGGGACACCTTCCCCTATGCCAGGCTGCTCCAAGCCCTGTCCAGCCTGGCCTTGGACAATCCAGGGGCAGCCAGAGCTGTGGCCAGGCTTCCCCACCCTCAAAGGGAAGGATTTTCCCCCACTATCCCACCCTCGGGCAGGTCGGTGTCAAGCGCTAAGACCTCAGCCCGCAAATCTTGAGAGATGCTCTCCCAGTCTTCAGGCGCTCCCATAAGGCAGGAAATTTTCCTGGGAGAAGGGATTTCGTTGGGGGCTGGCTCCCGGTGCCCGTCCCGTATGGCAGCAGATCCTAAGGCGGCTTTTGGGGACAAATCCTCCTCCCTGGGGCACCGTGTGGCCGTCCGGGTGGATGCGCGCCGGGCATCCACCGATTGTTTCCGATCCCCATTGTTTCCCCGGCGCTAGGCAAAGCCGGGATCAGATCCTTCCTCCGCTGAGCCCCGCGCTTCAGCGGCAGCATTTGTCCTTTCAGCGGGAGCATTTGTGTGTGAATGGAAAAGTGCCGCGACGCCGCTTTGCATCTCGTTATCCGCCCGCCCAGACCGCGAGTAAGCGATTCTCTGTGTGCAGCGCCCGGCCACGGCTCGGGATCTGCCCCACCTCTGCTGCAGCCCCGCAGAATTCCACATTTCTGTGCTCACTGAGCCCCCAGCAAACGCTGCACCGACCTGAGCCCGTGGAAAAGTAAAGTCAGGGTTTCTTGGAGAGGTCGGACCGAGCTACGACACGTTCACACTGATGCAGTGATAAGTGTTTATTGTTTGCGCGTCCGTATTTATCCCCTTACAACTTTATTAATGTTACAAGACACACAAAATGTACACATTTGCCGCCTTAAAGTGGCTGCTGTATTAGCACTATACAGCTACATGTAAACACACGTTAGTACCCGAAATACTTTTTTTAAAAAAAAATGAATTTTTGCTGCGCCACAACTTAAATTTTTCTTGCACTACAAAGGCCCACAAGTCCCGCAAACCCAAAGAGCCCAGTCTAAAATTGCTCACACCTCACTCCAAATACAAATCATGTCCTCCATCTCTTAGAAACTCCACTACAGAAAAGGCTCCCAAAATGGAGTGACAGCCCTGGGATTGTGGGTGTGGGGTTTGGATAGAAGCGTGGGATAGCACAGGGGGGGAAACTCAGAGTTTAAGGGTTTAGAATATAGTAATATAAAGAAAGATGGAGGTTTTAGATGAGGCTGAGTCCTTTTTCACCTTCTTCTCCATGGGTCTGTGTGGGATTTTGTAATGGGATAGAAAAATCCCCATTGTGGGCCAGGGGTGGTTGGCTATTAGGTTAAAAGTAAAAATAATTCAGGTGTCATTTCTTAATTGGACAGTTTGTGCTTAAAAGGCCTTGTAGAGAGAGAGATGGGGCTCCATTTTCAGTTTGTTAGCTTGAAGTGCTGTAGAACTCAGGGTCTGTGAGACTGTAATAGAGACAAGAATTAATAAACAGCTGAATCCGAACAATAAATACGGTCTGGTGCATTTAATCCCGACTCTGGCAGGAAAAAGGAGATAAAAACAACACACCTCTGGCCTGACTTCCTCCTCCCCCATCACCAAAATATTCCCAAAACCCTCATTTCCCCCAATGCCCTCCTGCTTCCCGGAGCCGCGTGTTGTTTTGGGATGCTCACCCCAACGCCACGGTGAGTACCCAGACATCTCGTGCCTTGAAGCAGATCATTAACCAGCAGTCTAGAATATGCAAATGCAGGGTTTTAATTAGCCCTGGAAGATCCAAGGGGTTCAGGAGGGGAGAGCAGGAGGCCTGGCTACACCCAGACAGTGGTGTCAGAGTTTTTGCCACGTGTGTCTGTAATGAGGCTCAGCCTCAGCTGATGCCCAGTGACAGCCCGTGTCCGGTCTGTGCTGCCAGGCTGGTTCCAGTTCTCCCCAGAAAAAAACAGAACAAACCAAACCAGCCCCGTGTCAGGAGGAGAATGGGGAAGTTGTGGGATGAATCAGAGAGTGTGACAAATTTAACCCCCCGTAGGTGACGAGCACCGCGGGTTCAGACTGGGTGGGGAGTGGGAGAAATCAATAGATCCAATCCTCTCCTAATTAGTGTCAAGCCCCAGATTCTGCCTAATGAAAAGTCAATTAAAAAGGGAGATAAACAAGGAGTTGCACCCCAATTCCAGCATCTCTGGTGAGTTTAACAATGGAGGCACCTGAAGATCTGAGGACACGTCCAGAGGCACCTTTGGAGAGCAGGACTCCAAGGGAAGAGCTGCTCCTGGGATTGATGTGTGTGCCTTTCCCCATCCCTTGCCAGTGGCAAGGAGCAGGCTGGGGCCAGCCCCACAGCAGGATGCCAGAGGAGCCCCTGTCCTGCTCCCTGTCCCCAGGAGCTGCTCATATTTTGAGGTGTTTGCTGGAGAATTCCGCCTCCTCCAGGGCTCATTTCCAAAGGGGTTCATGGAAGTGATGAGGAGCAGAAATGCCCTTTGCTCCCAGCTGTGTCCCAGTCCCAGCAGGATCCTGTTGTACTTCAAGTGTGGGGACAGAGGAGTGTGGTGGTACCCAGATGGGATGCCAGGATGCCCCAGGGTCAGCAGTGCCAAGGTGTTTCTGATGCCTTCAGTTTTATATTCCATGTATCCCAGGTTCTGTGGTGCCCAGGGCTCAGCTCTGAGCTCACAGTCAGTGTCACTCAGCTCTGCACACAGCAGGGACACAAAACAAATCCTTCTGCTGCTGCACACCAAGGACAACTTTCAGCCCCAAAGCACAAACAAGGGTGGGCTGGAGGGAGGGACAAGAAGGATGGGACCTCACAGCCTGCAGCTGGAATGGGACAATTCAACCCCAATGTGCAAATGGACCAAAACTTATCAAAGTGTGAGACCTCGTGACCATGTGTCCATTTTGTGTCTGTTTTGTGTCCATTTTGTGTCCATTTTGTGCCCATTTTGTGTCCATTTTGTGACCATTTTGTGACTATTTTTGGTCCACTTTGGGTGTAGCCCTGCCCAGGCTCTTGTTCTGCCCAAGGTGTGCCCTTAAAGGCCTTTTAATAAATATTTATTTTATTCCCCAGGATCAGCACCACCAGGATGTCCCTATCCCAGGATCAATGACACTCTGTTGGTACCATTTGCCATCAAAGCTGCATCAGAGAACTTTGCCTGAATTTCCCATTCTAACAGCATTTTTATTAAAATGGGGGTTTTTTTTCCAGTTTCCTCGTCTCGCCTTTTTTTTTTTTTTTTAAATAAATTTTCTAATGTATTTCATATCTGCCCCAGTGTGACTTCAAGGCAATTCCCCAGATCTCAAGGAACTGCCCTCTGCTGTGCGAACGTGGGCAGGCCCTGCTCCTGATTCCCCACCTGTTGGACCAGTATGATTGGAGAGGCCCTGCCCCAGTGTTTGTGGCTTCCTTCATGTTTATAAACTACCCTGAGATCTGAGAAAAAAGGAGTTACGAGTGCAAAATAATAAGTTGCCAAACAGTTCCTAACCTCATAAACACGTAATTTTAAATTCAAGGAGACACAGAGGAGGGCAAGATCACACAAGTGGACTGGGAACAGTTTCCATCCTGTTGGGAGCTCCAACTGCACAATTCCCTCCACTGCTGCAAGCCCAGCCTCGTGTTTAATCAGAAACTGAGAAAAAAGCCTTTCTAAAGATATTTTTTACATTCTAAAAATGGGGAAAAAAAAAAAAACCCTCATTTGTTTTTAGCTGCCCTTCCTCCTTCTTTTGTTCCTCCCTTTGTGTTGTACTCACGTGGCGTTAGGGGAAAAGCTTCCTGGAAATAAGGAGACTGAAATGTGGGAATCCATTCATTGGGTTTGACTTTGTTCCTTTTACGTCACGCAGACCACAGCAAAGGTGTTTGTTGTGGGGCCACTCACTGCCACGGATCATCCCAACAGTGGTGCAGCTGAGCTGGGATCCCGTGGCTCCACTCCTCCTGCCACTTTGTGGAGCTGCAGGGGGAAAGCTGGAATAATGGTTGGGCAGGCAGCCACAGAGCCCACTGAGGGAATGACGGCTGGGTGAGGAAATTCAGGAGTTATTCGTGTTTGCAAACACGGTGATTAATAGTAATTAATTTTGCTGCAGTGGCTCAAAGGTGCTCAGAGAAGCTGTGGTTGTCCCTGGATCCCTACGAGTGTCCAAAGCCAGGTTGGCCAGGGCTTGGAGCAACCTGGGATAGTGGAAAATGTTTTTTCTAATCTCACTTTATTTTCTCCTTGTTACACAATGGGATTCCTCTTCCTTACGTGAGCTGCCACAGAGGAAATGAATCCTAGATTTTCCCCACTTCCATGCACAGCATCCACCCCGTGTCTACATCCAGAATTCCCCTAAATGCAGGGAGACAATTCCAGTGGCCAAAGACCTGGTTAATGGACACTGCCTGGGAGTGCTGGAATCTCCTAAAATCCAGCCTCAACCAGGGCAGGGTGGTGCCCAGCAGGGTGAGAGGCTCCTTCTGGAGCAGCCACAAGATCCAACATTTTCCTGTGGCAGGGGGTGGAACGGGATGGGCTTTAATGTCCCTTCCAACCCAACCCATTGTGGAATTCTCTGCTGACCAGAGGCAGCAGTGGCTTGGTGGCCACAGCCAGCTCTCGTGGCCACCCTGGGCTTCCCCATCCTGGGAAATGCTCACCCTCAGCCCCCTGATTCCTTCAAGGCATTCATTTCCCCTCCCTTAACTGCTGCTCCCTGAGTTTTCCACCCTTTTCTGCAAAGGCAGAAGCTTCCCCAGCCCCGAGCAGAGCCAATCTCCAGCTGGAGTTTCCTCGTGGAGCGTTTTGGAGGCTCCTTCCAGCAGGAGCAGGAATCCTTCCTCCCTCAGCAGGACACCAAGAGCCCCGAAGGGATGCACCTGCCTGTGGATGCTCCTCAGCAGGGCCAAGGCTGGGAAGTGTCCCTGGGTGCTCCTCAGTGGCCAGCTGGCAGCAGAGCTCTGCTGCTTTTTGTCTTTTTTTTGTTTCTGCCAGAGTTGGGATTAAGCGCTTGAGACGGTATTTCACTTTCAGACTGAGATGTTTATTAATTCTTATCTATGTTACAGTCTCATAGGCGGTGAGTTCCAGCTAACAAAGTGAAAAATGGCTCCTGTCCCCTTCTCTCCAAGGCCTTTTAAGCACAAACTCAATTCAATTATGAAATGACACCTGGATTATTTTTACTTTTAACCCAATAACCAAACATGCCCGCAATGGGGATTTTTCCCTCCAGTTACAAAACCCCACCCAGACCCATGGAGGAGAAGGTGAAAAATAAGGACTTATTCTCACCTAAACCCTCCACCTTGCTTTATATCTATATTACTGTATTCTGAACCCTTAAACTCTGAGTTTCCCCCCCTGTGCTATCCCACACTTCTATCCAAACCCCACACCCACAATCCCAGGGCTGTCACTCCACTTTGGAGCCTTTCCCACGGGCTCAGGTCACTGCAGTGTTTGCTGGGGCTCAGAAATCTGGAATTCTCCATGCCCGGGGCTCCAGCAGAAGTCCCTCCCAGGAGCACGCTGCTCTCCGAGCCCTGGAGTTGTGCTGTTCAATATTTGAACAGAAAGCAGCACAGTTACAGCTCAATCTGCTGGATGAGCCCTGAGAAGAGCCTCTGCCACATTTCCTGTCCCCATCCCTGGCTCTGGACGCTGGGGATGGAGGAAGGAGCTGGCAGAGCCTCGGTGGCTCCCCGTGGCCACGGATGCTGCGGCCGGGCGGGGAAATGCCAAACCAACATCGTGGACCAGCAGCTGCCACTGCCACAGCTGCAGCCAGCCCTGACACCTCATCAGGCCACGGACCAAAAGCACAAATCTGGTGGTTTGGTCACTGGTAATTTTCGTTTTTCTACAGAAAAGGCTTCTGGCGTTTGTTTAAAAAGGGAAAAAAAAAAAAAAAAAGCAGAGCGAAGAGGGCCAAGGGATTTGAGGACTTGTTTAAATAATGGAACTGCTGCTGCTGCTGCTGCTGCTGGTTTTGTTTATGTCATCAAAAAAGGGCACGGCTTTGAAGTTACTCATGAGCAACCACAGGGTTGGCTTATAAAAGCAGCAGAGCTGTGATGCTGCTGGGTTTGCACCTTCCCAGAGCACAGCATCCCAACAGGCTGCTCCTCACTTCCTCTTTCCAGTCCAGGGCTGCTGACCTCAGAGCCAGCTGATGATATTTATTTTTGATACAGAAACACCAAAGATCTTGATATTTCTCTCCCTCCAAAATATTTGCTGTGCTACAGCCTCTTCCTACGTTGTGGAATGCCACGGGAAATCCAGTCGAGGATACCTGTCCTGGCTGTCCCCAAGCCACATCCTCCTGCTCTCACACCTCCTCCAGCTACCAGGACTAGTAAATTGATTTTTAAAAACATTTTACTCTGTCCTGTAGCGTTAAACCCTGCGGTGATTCTGTTATAATTCTATAATTCACAGATATTTTCGTATGATAGATCTTTTTTTTTTTCTGTTTCCTGAGTCATCCTCCGTTCTCCCTGATCCAATCCCCAGCCTGTGAGCAACTCCCCGAGAATGCAGTCATGCAGTTAGTTCTCTTCTGGCTCACCTTTATTTCCAAATAAATCCAAGCTGGATTATATACCCAGGAAAAGAGAAAGTGTGAAAAAGCCAGATGGGGCCTTTCCCTGCTGCTGTCCTCCAGCTGCTTCAGCCAGGCCAAGGAGAGGGGAGAAGGATTCTCTGGGCTGTCACTGCCAGAGAAAGTGTGGATGTGTAAAAACCTGACCTGGACATGTTGGCATCGTCAAATCATTCCTGTTGAACCACTTCTGCTTAAACACTGCATGGGTCATTTGAATACCTGCACCTCCCTGCCTCTCAAAAGTGGGGAAACTCCAGCTGTTCTCTCTTGCCAGAATCTTGGGAAAATCACGGAATTCCGGGATGGTTTGGGTTGGGAGGGAGCTTAAAGCTCATCCAGTGCCACCTCTGCCATGGGGAGGGACATCTCCACTGTCCCAGGCTGCTCCAAACCCTGACCTGGGACTGCCAGGGATGAGGAGTCCACAACCTCTGCGGCTCTGAGTGTGGCACTGACGTCCCAGCAGTTTCTCCGTGTTCAGAAAGATGTGATTCCATCCCTGCTGCAGGAATCAACTTCCCTGCTGCTCACCTTGGGGCAGGAGATGAGAGGAGAAGGAGAAGGAGAAAAGGAGAAGGAGAAGGAGAAGGAGAAGGAGAAGGAGAAGGAGAAAAGGAGAAGGAGAAGGAGAAAAGGAGAAGGAGAAGGAGAAAAGGAGAAGGAGAAGGAGAAGGAGAAGGAGAAGGAGAAGGAGAAGGAGAAGGAGAAAAGGAGAAGGAGGAAAGGAGAAGGAGAAAAGAAGAAGGAGGAAGAGAAGGAGAAAAAGCAGAGGAGGTGCTGCTGGTGCCTCCTGGGCTGACCAGGATCTGCTATAGGAACTGCCCAAAAATGAACAGCAAAAAAACCTGAGGATTTTCTGTTGTCAAAAAGCTCTGTGGCCAAAGCACCACGAGCTCTCTCCACTTTTGCTCCTCACTGCTTCCAAATCCTGCTGTGGGCTGAGCTTCTCCTCTCTGGGCAGGATCTGTCTGTCCCAGGAGAAAATTCCCTGATGGCTCACACAGCTCCATCCCTCCTGCTTCCCGCTCCAGAACTGCAATGCTGGGGCAGGGCTGAGCAGTCCTGGGGCTGCAGGGGCTGCCAGCTGGGTCACTTTTATCCCTCTGGTGCCCATTACTGACGGGAATGGATCGTGGAAGGCTGCTGGAAGCACTCCACTGCTCCAGAGGGGGTTTCAGGTAGCTTCATTAACACCACTGCTAATGATTTGTGTGACTGGCAGTTCAGGGGAGTTTATCTCAGTTCAGCTGGATGGGGTCAGGACAGGACAGGGCCCCAGGGACCAGGCAGGTGCCACCGGTGCCACCTCCCAAAGCCCAGGAGGATGACATGGCCACGCTCCACGGTCCTCTCCGCGAGGAAAGAAAACTCAGCCAAAAAAGCTGGAGAATGTCACTGGCTGCATTCTACATCTGTTACATCTCAGGATAATTTATTTTAACCTCTGAAGATACGAGGGAAAATATGTGAAGGAGATGGAGACGTGCCAGTATTTCCAGTTCATTACAAGCAAAGAACTGTTGTTTATAGCACTTTTTTGGAGCAGAGAGCAGTCTGGTTTTAAATCCCTCAAGCAATGAGGAATCACGTCCCCACCAATGGGAATGGTTCTTCAGCGAAGAGTTTACTAATTAAAAGGGTTTCAGTTTGAAATTCAGTCTAAATTTCCTCCCTTTACATAATGTTCTGTCTGCTTTCTGCGGGCACTGCTGCACCCCTGCAGGGGGGTCACCCAAATGCCTCTCCTGCTCTCAGGGGGTGCAGGGATTTGGGATGCAGGGCAAGGGGAACTGGAATTGTCATGCAGGATGCTCAAACCTCTGGGGTTTAGGTTGTTTTTTTGGTTTTTTTTTCCTATTGAAAAGCAACGGTGCAGTTGAGAGGCAGAGTGAGGCCGGGCAGAAGTGATGGATCTGCATCCTGGTGGCACTGGGGACAAGTGGCACCTGTGGGTGCTGCTGGACAGGGTGTGACAACACCTGTGCCCTGTGAGAGGTGACAGCTGTGTCCCCTGTGAGCCAGACAAGCCCCTGCTCCACCACCAAAAGCCCAAATTCCCCAAGCTTGGCTCTTTTCCAGCGGCAGGTTTTGCCCGTCAGACCCCGGGGACCCACGAGCTGCACCAAGAGCCCCTTTCTGCTCCTTCAAAGGGAAGGATTTGGGGACAGAGGGACTTGCTCCAGCAGGATCCCCCCCAAGCTGGGCAGGTTTGCCCACGAGCCTGCTGTGAGCTGAGCTGAGACCACCCCAAGCCATAAAGCAGCGGAGCAGCCGAGCCTGCAGACGACACCGGGGAAGCAGATATGTACGAGAGGTTACCAAGATTAAATTAATTAAATTCCTGCGAGATTTTTGGGCCTTCATAAATTTCCTTTGAGCTGCCTGCCAACTAGGATATGCTCGCTGGCTTTGGAATATGAAAGCAAGTGTTGTTGTGTTTTGCAAATACATTTTATAATGCATGCAAGCGCTGACTATGCAAAAGTCTCCCAGGTTTCCACGATTAACAAAATTACAAAAGCACAAAGGGTGGCAGTTCTTCTTGTTTTCGGCTATCCCTCAAAAAACAAGAGCTGGATCAAAGTCTCCTGTGATTAAGTTCATTAATCACGCCCACACCCTGAAAAACCCTCGCCTCTTCTGAAGCCACTTCTCCCAGAGGGAGGCCGTGAGGGGTTGGCCAGGGTGGATTCTGCTGTGGGCTGGCTGTTTATTTACTTGTTTTTCCCAAACAGGGAGCTGGCAGGGGTGGCATGGCCAGGAGGTGGGCGAGGAGAGGACGATCCCTGCCCGGCCCTCCAGGGCTTGGGATGCACAAAAAAAAATCTCTGCTGCTTCCAACCCCCCCCTTGGAAGCAAATCCCTAAAAGCAGGGATGGAGCTGCATGGGCAAGGGATGGGCACGGGGATGTCTGTCCTGATCGCAGGAGAGGATGATGGATGGGCAGCAGGACACTGGAGAGCCCCTGCAGGGAGCAGGATTCCCTCTTGTGTGCTCCTCTAGGGTTTGGATCTTCCTGGCTTTTAATCCCGTGCTTGTCCTTGTCAGCACAGCCTCGGCTCATCCAACACACAGAGCTTTTATCTGTGCATCTGACAAGGGAGAGCCTCAGCCCCCCCCGGCATCCCCCCTCGTGTGAAAGGCTGCTGCAAATGTGCTCTCTGGGACCTCGGAGCGATCTGGAGCCACACGCGTTTAAGCACTCGGAAAATTCAACAGCAAACTGACAACTGCATTCCCAGGCTGGCAGAGAGCAGAGAGGGATTCAGGTCACAGATCTGTCCCTGTCAGCAGCACCTGCCTGTGAGAGCTGTGCTCCTGCTTCTCCGAGGGATGGAGCTGGAGGAGCTCCCAACCACAGGGAATCACCTCAGCGCTCGTGGGACACAAGTGTCACCTGCTGCAGTCACCAAAACCCAGCTTTTCCTCGTTGCCTGCTGATGAAGAGGACGCTGAGAAGGACTTGTCCCCGTCCTGCAGACACAGAGTGGCCCTGGCTGCTCACCAAGGACATCCCAGGACGTCACCTGTCACCTGTGCCACATCCTGCTCTTTCCAAAACCAGCCACAGGTGCTGTTTGCTGGCGGGGACCAGGCCCAGTCCTTGTGAGGACTGCGAGGATGATGATTTGCTCCGTGCTGAAAGGATTTCTCCGCCTCATCCCCACAGGTTTAACCACAACCAGAGATGAAAACAGCCAGCTCTGGGTGGATTTGCACCTCTGCACAGGGAGGATGTGTTGTGGCCTTGCACCACTGTCACCCCGCTGGATTTGCCTTTGCCAGGTGCAGATGAAACCTCGCCAGGAGTTTTTAGGGATCTGACTGAAGGCAAGGGCAGGGAGCCCAGCTGGAACGCAGGGTGTGCAGCAGGGAAGGGGTTATAGCCATAAACCAGCAGCTCCACGTGGAACAAAGCTGGCATTTCAGGGCCAAAACAATGGATTGTGTTTTTCTGCCTTCATTTCAGTCATCCACTTGGCACCGAGGCTGAGGTCACCCACCCAGTCGTGCACTGCAGCATCTCTGTTCTGGCCAGCAAGGAGAAGCCAAACAAAGAGGAGCTGAGTCGGCAGGAACGGGGCAGCAATCAGGGATGGACACGGGCTCCCTTCAGTGCCTCTCACTGCTGCAGCCCAGCCCAGGACACTGCTGCAAATCCCTCTGAATAAGCATTTTCTCTGCCGCACGCATCTTAGCCCTTTTGCATGGCCACTGGTCACGCTCAATCCCTGCCTCGCGTCCGCGGCAATAATTACCGGCCTGGCCTGCTTTTGTGGCTGCCTGATATGATTTGCAATGCAAGCAAAGCAGGCAGAGGATGCAGCCACTGCTCTCCATCCGTAAATATTTGCTCTAGCAACAGCTCCACTTCCTTTGAAGCACTGGAAAAGGTGGCAGGTCTAAACGTGGAGGCACCTGCGGGCACGTGGCTTTAAACACACAGCACGTCCGGGCTTAGGCTGGGCTTTGTGCCGTGCAGAGAAGAGGCTCAATTTGTCACCCTGGCCTGTTTTCTGGGAAATGAGCTTTAATTATGTTACCAATGCCTGGGAAACCTGAGCTCTCTGTTGTACAGCGGCGCTGCGAGTTCTCTGTGTGCGAGTCCGAGGTACAGACACGGAATCCCGGAGTGGTTTGGGTTGGAAGGGACCTTACAGCCCATCCAGTGCCACCCCTTGCCATGGCAGGGACACCTCCCACTGTCCCAGGCTGCTCCAAGCCACAGTGTCCAGCCTGGCCTTGGGCACTGCCAGGGATCCAGGGGCAGCCACAGCAAATGTGGGAATCCCAGCCCAGGCAGGAATTTCTTCCCAATCCCCCAGGCAGCCCTGCCCTCTGGCAGTGGGATCCATTCCCTGTGTCCTGTCCCTCCAGCCCTTGTCCCCAGTCCCTCTGCAGCTCTCCTGGAGCCCCTTCAGGCCCTGCCAGGGGCTCTGAGCTCTGCCTGGGGCCAGGCTGAACTTTCCCCCAGCTCTCCAGCCTGCTCCATCACCACGGATCCATCACCACTGATCCATCACCACTGATCCATCACCGCTGATTCATCTCCACTGCTCTCTCACCTCTGCTGGGTGCAGCTGCCCACACAGAAGTGCCCCAAGGCTGGGGGTGCCCTGCAGCTGCCCACAAACCCCTCCCAACCACCACCACCAGTGTTCTGGAGGCTTTGGGCTGTGCCTTTCCCCGGCCACACCAGTGCCCTGGCAGTGCCACCACACCACAGCCACCCCCACAGCTGTGCCCTGGGCCAGAAGGTGACAGGGGCTTTGGAAGTTCTGTCCCTGGCCCCTCCAAGCCCTCCCAGCTTCCAGGCAGCTTCCAGGAGTTATTAAAGATGCAGCAGGTCTGCTTCACTCTCCCTGCATCCGACAGCATTTCCCTCTTGGCTGGGTTCAGCCAAAGGGAGCCAGTCTGCCCCAGCTCCACCAGGCAGTAAATAATTCAGGGTGAACTGCTGTTCTCCTTGTCTGGAACAGGAGTGGAGATGTTCAGGGCTGGTCGGAAAGGGGAAATGTTTGTTTTATGGGAAAACCTGCATCATTTGCCTTCTGTTTAATTTAGCATGAAGCAAAACTTTGCAGGTCCCTGGAGAAGAGAAGCTCTGGGGTGACCTAATTGTGGTCTTCCAGTGCCTGAGCCTGGAGTAGAGATGGGGAGAGACTTTGGATGAGGGCCTGGAGTGACAGGACACAGGGAATGGCTTCATGATGCCCCAGTGTCCATGGAGCATCCCAGGAGCACCAGGAACTCTGGGCTCAAGGGGGATCTCAGCTCTGCCAGGAGCTCTCACCGTGGGAAGACATCACCCAAGGAAGCTGGTGACATTGGAAAATGTGATGTAAAGGTCTGGAAAAGGTGTTTCCAGTGACTGCACAACTCCTGCTCTGGCAAATCCTCCCCCCCTTCCTGCCTTGCTGGGAGGCAAATGTCGTTAATCAGCCCTGTTAATTGAGATCCATATTTTTCTCCCGAGTTCTGAAACCCGTTTAAGGCCTCTAAACAGCTTCTATCAGCTGAAACAAAAAGAATCAAATTCATTTTATTCCTCCTGCTTGAGCATCCCGGGGCGTTCTGTGGTGGGGAAACAAAGGAAACTTGTGGGGCGTTGGAGCCCACGTGGAAGCGCCCGGCGCTGTCCTCCTGCCACGGGGACAAGGGCTGGCATTGTCCCTGCTGGCCTTTGGAGCCAGAGGCCAGCTCAGGGCTCAGCTCCAGCCTCTCCATCCCTCAGGGAAAACAGGGAGAAGGATCTTTTGGTTGTCACAGCCGGCATCTCCTCCAGCCTCTCGGCGCTGCTGCACTCTCACGTCGCAGCTTTATTAAATATTGACTCCTTCCCCGGGCCTGTTTTCTGCTCCATTATCTCACTTTCCTCAGCATTTGCCATTCCTGGCCTTGCTGGGAATTCCGAGGCTGTGTTTTGTCTGCCTGCCTTCCTGCCAAGAGCTCGGGAAGGAGCTCCCAGCCAGGCTGAATCCCACCAGGAAATAACGCCGGTCTTGGGTTTGCTCAGCACCGGGATGGCAGGAATGTGAGGAGCCAGGGAGATGTCCTTCAGCTCCAGGTGCTCATCTTCACATCCCGGTGCTCCTTGGGCGTTCTCCATCCTGTCTCCATCCCATCTCTATCCCATCTCCATCCCATCTCCATCCCATCTCCATCTTTGCATCTTGTTTAAACTCAATTTACACCTAGAGGGATGTTCAGCCTGGAGAAGAGAAGGATCCAGGCAGAGCTCCGAGCTCCTTCCAGGGCCTCAAGGGGCTCCAGGAGAACTGGAGAGGGACTGGGGACAAGGGCTGGAGGGCAGGGTTGGGTGGGATCCTGGTGACAACACCACACTTGGCTCGGCAGAGCTGCATCTGATCCACACGGGCATTGGAAGTGACGCCCAAGGACATCAGCAGGGCCAGAGCAGAGCACAAGGAAACCAGATCCAAAGGTCATCATTTGATTTCCAGCACACAGAGAAAATGGAGAGGGCTGGTTAGATATGAACCTAAGAACTCGCTGTGCTGGGACTGAGCATTTCCACCCTGAAGCTCATTTTCCTCAGAAAGTGGCCCGTGATTTTTAGATCTTTTTTTTTTTTTTTTTTCATTTATTGCAGAAAAGCCCCTCTCCTAGGCAAGCTCAGCACTCATGAGCTGCAATCAATAACCTCTCCTGAAGTGAGCACTGCTCAGCTCAGGGATGGACTTTATGGGTGCTCTACATCTTTGTTATGAATGAAGTGTCCTTGGCCGCTGCTGAGGCAGGATCTGGTGATGCATTAAAGCCTCTCCAGCTTTTATCAGATCACCTGGAACTTCACTGGGATGGCAGCTCAGGACCCATCTGGAAGTGCTGAGCAGCAGGGAAAGTGAGGGTTCACAGACCAGTCTTTTCCCTTCAGAGGTTCTTCCCTAGATAAATAAGTACAGACTGATTTATTAACTTATTACAGTTCAGGGGAATTTAGGAATGACTCGGCCCCAAACCTCCAGCTCTTTATCTGGAGATTTCGGTGACTAACAGACCAGTTGGGTCAGGGGAATTTAGGAATGACTCGGCCCTGAACTTCCAGCTCTTAATGAGGACATTTTGGTGACAAACAGACCTGCAGAAAAGGCTGAGGAGTCTCATTTTCCAGTGAAAAAAGCTGGAATGGCCATTAATCCCGGAGCAGACAAAGAATTCCCTGGTGGCATCACCCGGTGTGAATCACCCAGGTGCCTGGGATGAGCCCTGGGAACTGCACATTGTGTAGCTGCTTCCTTTATTTGAATAAATAAATGTGAAAACAAAGGTCTTGCGTATTAGTTTTTATCCCAGAATAATTTCTTCACCTTGCACGAGCCAGCTAAGTCCCTCCTTTTACTTACCCACGCTAATTTTGGCGTTTGCAAATGTCGACATCCCAGTCACAGACAACAACAAATTGCTTAAAAATCATCTTATCCTTGAAAAGAATTCTTTTCTTTGCTCTGCTGCATTGATGTTAAACGTTTGCTGCGTGTAAGGACGCCTAATTGCATTAAAATTTTTGCAAGGCCGGTTTTGACCTGAATATGCCTCATAGCAGGATTCAGAGCTGCCTTTGACTTCTTGCTGAAACCCAGGAATCCAGTTTATCCTGCAGTTTTCCCAACCTGTCCCAGGTATTTGTGGCCAGCAGCATCTCCCCATCCCCTGAGGACTCCCGGTGTCCAGAGAGACGTAAAAACGCTGAGGTGATTTGTGGAATCACAGCCGATGCTGAGTTGGAAGGGGACCCCCAAGGATTATCAGAGAACTGTTGAGTGTTTCCATGGTGGGAATTACGGACTGGGAAAATCCCGGGGTTCCTCACACCGGAGTGAGTTTGTCATCACAGGTCATTAAAAGCGCCGCCGGCGGTTTGCTGTTGGGAGAGAGAAGGATCCTCTGCTGGGCACTGTCTTCACTCACTGTTCCCTGACCCTCCTCTGTTATCTGTGGTGCTCTAACGCTCCCTTATCTCACGGCGCTCTTGTGAAGCTTAATTAACTAATTAATCTTTCAAAGAATCGTGATAGTCTTAGATAAAAGACACGGGGCAAAAGTATCTATCACCGTTCCCTTCACTATGCGCAATAAGGTGGTTATTAACTCCCGAGAGAGCTCCGGGGTTTAAACCTTTGTTTATCAAGGATATTGCAGGAGTTTTAGGCTTTTGACAAAGCAGTTTATGAAATCCTCAGCTGTTCCTGGGGCCTGCAGAGTGAGAAATCCACACCTTTGGCATCGCTCAGGATCCCGGCCCACGTCCTGAGGATGCTGTGTTGGCAAGGTGGGGAGTGAGCCAGGAAAAAGTGTTTGTCCCCATCCCAGCTGTGGATATCACATCTCTTTTTTTTTTTTTTTTTTTTTTAATTGGAAGGAGCACATTTAATTAGCAGTGGGTTTCGAGCTCACACGGAGAGAAGCTGCCTGTCACTTCCATGGATTTCCTCTGCAGGATTCCCAGCGCGTCGCTCCTGCGGCACTTCTGTGCCTCTGGCACAGCTCTTGTCCCAGAGAATGGAAACCAGGGAATGGGCATTTTCCAAACAGTGATGCTCATCCTCTTGCTTTTCCCCCCAAATTAATCTCCACGTGGATAGTTTCCATGGGCAGGAGGAGAGGCAGGAGCGTTGTGGTGAAGGTGAGAGCTGAGTGAAAATCGTTCTTCCCTGGAAGGATCGTGGAATGCTAATGGATTGATGGGGCTGGCAGGAGGGAACGAGGTCTTGGATTTGGGACTAAGAGAGGACAGCACAGTCACCAAATGGGCTGATGGCATCTCCCAGGGGCAGGGTTCCAGGCTGCTGGTTCCTGGGCAGCCCCGAATTCCTGGGATGCTGGAACCCGGCCTTGGAGAGAACTTGCAGGGAACAACGAAGAAATGGGGGGGGGGGTAACACCTGAGGAACGGGCAGGTTTGACACGCTGCGGAGGACGAACCTCCAGATTACAGCTCCAGCTCAGTGACAGATCCATCGGGGCGGTGAACTCACGGGCATCCATCACCCCGTTTGTCCCGATTCCGGTCACTCGGGATGTGGGCTGGGGACACCGAGCGGGGCCGCTGTCCTCGGCCACCTACAGCCTTTTTGGCGAGCAGCAGAACCTTTCCATAGCAGAGGTCTAGAGTTAACCACAAGATCCCAGACCGGTTTGGGTTTCAAGGGACATTAAAGCCCATCACATTAAAGTGCCACCCCAACCACGGGCAGGGACACCTCCCACTGGTCACTTCCCGGGACCAGGGGCAGCCCCAGCTCCCCTGGGCCCCCTGTGCCCACCCTGCCGGGGCAGGATTCCTCCCGAACCCCCGCTCTGCCCGCGCCCTCGGTGTAAAGCACTCCTCGCGTCCCCTCGCTCCCGGCCGCTTCCAGCGCGGCCACCCAACCAAAATGGAGGCGCCGGCCTCTCCCCCACCCCCTTTTCCCCCATTTTTTCCACTTCTTTTCCACCCTTCTCCGGCCCTTCCCTCCCCCGGCGGCCGGCGGGACTACGAGTCCCATGGCGCCGCGGGCCGGGGGGCGGAGCGGGGCTTTGTGCGGGCGGCATGCGGGGGAGCCGCGGCCGGGGCCGGAGCCGGAGCGAGCCCGCCCCGGGGGGAGGAGGGCGGCGAGCCATGACGGGCGGCGGCGCGGCGGAGCGGCCGCGGTGGTAGCGAGGGCGAGCCCGGAGCCCGGAGCCCGGAGCCCGCCCGGCGCCGAGCGGCCGCCATGGGCAACGCGGGCAGCGTGGACTCGCAGCAGACCGAGCTGAGGGCGCACGGCGTCCCCCTGAAGCTGCCCATGCCCGAGCCCGGCGAGCTGGAGGAGCGCTTCGCCGCGGTGCTGGTGAGAGCCATTGTCTGAGGGCGGCGCGGAGGGGCCGCCGCGGAGCAGCGCGGCCCGGGGAAGGGGCGAGCGCCGCGAAGTTGGCTCGGGGAGCCGGGCACAGGTGGGCTCGGCCGGGCGGGGCCGCCGCGGGACGGGGCCGCCGCTTCTTTGTCTCCGCGGCCCCCGGAGGGAGCGCCGCCGAGCCCCGGGCCGGGCTGCTCCCGGCGGCGGTCCGCGGGCAGCGGCTGCGGCCGGGACACGGTGCTGCTCCTCCGGGACACACGGTGCTGGTTCCTCCGGGACACACGGTGCTGCTGCTCCGGGACACACGGTGCTGTTTCTCCGGGACAGCCCGGTACTGTTCCTCCGGGACACACGGTGCTGGTTCCTCCGGGACACACGGTGCTGCTCCTCCGGGACACACGGTGCTGGTTCCTCCGGGACACACGGTGCTGCTCCTCCGGGACACACGGTGCTGTTCCTCCGGGACACACGGTGCTGCTCCTCCGGGACACACGGTGCTGGTTTCTCCGGGACACACGGTGCTGCTCCTCCGGGACACACGGTGCTGCTCCTCCGGGACAGCCCGGTTCTGGTTTCTCGGGGACACCCCGGTGCTGGTTTCTCCGGGACACCGCGGTGCTGGTTTCTCCGGGACACCCCGGTGCTGGTTTCTCCGGGACACCCCGGTGCTGGTTTCTCCGGGACATCCCGGTGCTGGTTTCTCGGGGACATCTCGGTTCTGGTTTCTCGGGGACATCCCGGTGCTGTTCCTCCGGGACAGCCCGGTTCTGTTCCTCCGGGACATCCCGGTGCTGGTTTCTCGAGGACACCCCGCTCCTGCTCCCCCCGGGACACCCCGCTCCTGTGCCCCCCGGGACACCCCGGGCTGTGTCCCCGCGGCCACCCCGGCCCTGTCCCCTCGCCCAGGAGCCAGCCCGGCCCTTCTCCCCCCGGGACAGCGCGGTGTGCCCCCGGCTGTGTGCGGGGCTGTCCCCCGGGCAGCACGGCCGTGCCGGTGTGTGCCAGCAGCTCGGCAGGGAAGGGCTGGGCTTTCCCCGGGCGAAGCTCCCGCTGCCTTTGGTGGTGGTCGCGCCCCATCCCTCTCCCTGCCGTGCCTTTTGGACCGGGAGCCGCGGGTGGAACAGGAGCTGGGGGAGCGGAGCGAGCCGTGCCCTGCGCTCGGGGATGCCGTGGGAAGGCAGGAGCTGCCGGCGTAATTCCCGTCCCGCATCCCAGAGCTGGGCCAGGGTTCACGGGCTGCTGTGCGCCGGGGATTATTTCTGGTTAGACCCAATTAGATTATCGTGTCTAAGAAAAGAATAAGCCTATTCAGGCAGGAACCCCCACTGACGAGCCAAATGGCGAGTGAGATGTTACGATTGTTAGGCACAGTGGACAGAAAAAAAAAAAAAAAAAAAAAAAAAAAAAAAAAAAAAAAAGGCAAGCTTTGGTGTGGCGATGCTCTTGTCGGGGAAAACCAGGGTCGTGTCGGAGATGGGAGATGCTCCCACAGCAGCACATGGCTCAAACCGAGTGTGGATTCATCCGTGGCTGCCAGGAGGGCTCCGTCTGCCTGCGCGCTGTGCGGGAGGAGAGCCGTGCCTTCGGGCTCGGGCTGATGGATGGCAGCGGTAAAAGGCAGAGACGGCGTTTGGGGCAGCGTTAGAAACCTGTAACGTGAATCTGGGAGATAACAGCGGCCAGAATGTCGTTCCCTGAGGTGCCTGCCTGGAAGGAGTGCACGGCCCCTGCTCTGAGAAGATGGACTGCAGTAAAGGCTGGGAGGATGAGTGCTGCAGCTTTGCTGGAGGGAGAGCCCGGCCATGCAGGTGGACACTCTGTACAAATGCAGAATGGGATGGTTTCCCCCTTTGATTCCTTCTCCCGCTGGGAGAAGCTGCAAGATGGGGCTCAAACACCACCAAAAATCACCTTCAGGCTGTTCTAGGGGATGGCTGGTGTTGCTGCAGCTTCCAGGGAATGTCTGAGCAGTTTATGAAAGACTAAACTGCTGGGCTGTGATTATTTTTTTTTTTATTCTGTGGTTCTGAGGGAGAGATGACTGTGCCACTGGTCAAACCCCAGAATGGGGTAGGCTGGAGAAGTGCAGGGATTAACAAGAAATGATCAGGGGAAAAACCATGAGGAATATTTCCTGTGGGGAGAGAGAGGATTAGTCAGGAGATGGGAGCATGAAGAAGGAGATGCTGAAGGTTGTAAGACTAAATCTCACCTTCTTTATGTGCTGTCTTAAGAAATTAGCCTGGCACAAGCGTTGCTGGCACACTCAGAGCCCTGGTGAGGTCCCGCAGGGCTGTGCTGACAATACCAATTTTCATATCTCTGATGAAATTCCCAAGGCTGATTTGGACGTTGATGAACACGTCGAGTTGCTGTGTGCAGGTCTCCAGTCCCCACGCTGGGAGGGCTGTGCCCATTTCTGTGTGGGAGATGTCCCTCCTGTGTGCTTTGAAGTTTTGTTTTTTCCCTTGTGCAGAGCAGGGAGCCTTGGCCCTCCAAACCACGAGCAGAGCACAGGTTGGCCGTGATTTCACCATGACACCAGCTGGTTTGTTTTTTCCACTTCAAACGTGCTGTCCTGAGCTGCTCCAGGATCTCTGGGGTCCCTTCAGCGAGGACATCATGTGCCTGGAGGTGATGGATGTGTCCCAGCTTGTGTTTGCTGGGTTGTCAGAGGATTCTGCCTTGAGAAAGGGCTCTGGTGAGGTGGTTTGTCCACCTGGAGCAGCCACCTGGAACACTCCCTGCTCACCTCCTGATCCTCCTTGAGGTGCATAAATTGCAGGAGACGATGGGCGCTGCTCCAGGTCACGTTTTTTTGGGTGAAGTTCTCAGGTCTGTGCTCCTTGTGCCATTGGCGTTCCCAAGGATGTCGTGAGCCACTGGCTGTGTCACTGCTCTTGGCCTCCAGGGTTTTCCCTGTGGATCTGTGTGTCCTGGGGCTGGTTTGGGCACTGCTGTGGTTTGCGTGTTGAGTCTGTGCTGGTGAGGACTGGGCTCTGTGTGCATGTTCCAAGAAGGTGCATTTGATGGGACGAACTTGAAGGAAGAAAACGTGGAGGACAGTCCAAGAGAGATCCAAGTTTCAGCCTGTGAGCCGAGCGTTGTTACTTCCATCCTCTCAAACCGATGTGAATTCTCCCCTTTTCCTGTGAAATAATTCCCTTCCTCTCAGGATTACACAGGAATGTGAAGTCCAGGGAAGCAGTGGAGTTGTTTTGCCCACCAAGTTCCCCGTTTGGCTGTGCTGGGTCTCGGCTCTGGCACTGCCACATCCCCCTGGGAACTTCCCCAGTGCTCTCCTCTCCTCAGCTGTGTCACATATTTCCTCGCCTTTACCCTCTGGACACGTGGGCATAAATCCTGAGTTCTGGGGAGCACGCCTGGTTTGCTCAGAGGAAAACCACAGCTGAGCAAAGCGAGGGTGCCAGAAGCATCCCCAGACACGGTGGCACCGGAGCTGGGAGCCGTGGGAGCGAATCCCAAATTTCCAGCCCCGGCAGCAGGGTGGTCTCCCTGAACCCGGGACGGGGCTGCACGTTTGCAGATGCCACGTGGTTTGGAGGAAGCAGCCAGGCCGGGCTTGGCAGGGGAAATCGCTGCCTAATGAGCTGTGATTGACATAATTTGACTGCTGGATTACAAATCTGCGGTGAGGCTGACAGGAAATATCCTCTTACCCCTCCGAGCGGGGTTGGGGCGTACAAAGGGCTCCTCTGTGGGATGGAAGGGAGGTGTTCAGAGGGTGAAGGGAGGTGTTCCTGTCATCCCCAGTTCCTGCCACCCCACCTGTCCCTGCTTTGCCCACAGGAACATCTTCCTTCTGCTGGAATTCCCTTCTTCCCACTGGATTTTGTCCGAGCCTCGTTTTCCATCCCAGGGAAGGAAGGCAGTTTGAGTGTCTCCTGCAGAAGAATTTGGAAGCTCAGTGTGAAAACTCTTAATGTTTCCCAGCTGTTCCCCTTCCTCATTGTCCATCAGATATATTAGCCATTGTTTTATAATATATATATATATGGTTTAGGGTCTGCAAATCATTACGGAGCACGACAGGGCTGCAGGAGATATCTGGGATAGGATCAGCCTCCCTGCTTTGTTGGGGCACTGGGTTCCTTGTTGTGATCCCTGAGTTTGACAGAATTCCCTTGGGATGGATTCGAGTTGAGATGCTGAAATACCTGCTACAGGTGGGAGTGATATTGGGAGGTGAGAGGCACTAAAGTGGGTTTGGGAATCATCAGGAGGATGAGAGCTCTAAAATCCAGATCTCCAAAAGACCTGTGGCGTTTCCTTGTTCAGGCCTCAGCTCTGACAGGCTCCTGCCACCGGAGTTTTTCCTCAAGGTCTCGTTGAAGTGATTGGGACAGTGACACTTTGGCTTGAAGAAACAGCCTAATAAATCACAGAGTTAAATATATATATATATGTATTTCAGAAGGGTTCAATGTCCAGCAGTGCTGAGTGGTGACACTTCTGCCCGGCTGTTTTGTCAGTCAGGTGATGGCATTTGTAAGTTTTTCCACCCAGACATCACGTTTTTGTAAAACTGATTTTTTTTTTTTTCCTTTGACTGTCTGGAATACGAGGGTCCTGTGGTGGGTATTTACCCTGCTGAAGTTAATCTCAGCTCCTGGAAACCTGGAAGACTTCAGAAACGGCTGGGCTGATGTAGATGCATTTTTCAGTGTGCCATTTTTCCATGCCAATAATTTGGATGATGGTGGAGGGGATGAACCCTCTAAATTACACATCACATTCTCTTTAAGGTGAACAACAGGTCAAGCAAAACCTCTGCCTTTACCTTTTACCTGCCCCATCCTCTTTCCTCAGAGCACTGAAGCTTTATCAAACCTCTCTATCGACTTCCTTAACCTCGTGTGCAAGGTAAAAGGGATTTCATTGTTTTTATTTTGTGTGAAATGGTCTCTTGTGTACTCCTCCATGTCAGGGGTGATGCTAAAGAAAGAATCAAGGTGAAATTCAGAGTTTACAAGGCGATTTTAAATAAATCAGTAGCTCTGGAGTAGTTTTTGATTGGTGAAGCCACGGGTGGCTGCCTGCAGTCTTTCATTTTAAAATCACTTTAGCTTCTCCTGCTGCATGAGGAGGTATTAAAGTGCACAGAAACTTCTCCCCCTGAACGGCAGAACTCGGCAGATACCAAACCCAAAGCAAAACGTTTGACTTCCTCTTGTGCCTTCAGAAATACACTGGTGTTTTTACTCTATTTTTGGATTGTTGGGCGAAGGTTGTGAATCATTCAAGCAACTTTTTTAACAGCTCCATCCCCTTCTGGAATAAAACGTCCATGTGAAGGTGTGCATGGGAATGACCCTGTCCTGTGTTCGTGTGGCTGCTTTGGAGGAGGGGAGTGGAAATTCCCTGCTGGAATTTTGGGTGCTCCTTCCAGCTGCAGAAGGGATTGGGCTGATCCATGTGGGATCAGCTCCACCCCTGCTTTAACAAGGTCCTGCTTTCAGTTTGAGTCCAGCACCTGCTGCACAAATGATTTTTTTTCTCCCCAGTCTGTCAGAAGAAGTGGTTTAAATCTGTCCCCTTGGTCTGGGGACTGTCGGGGTGAATGACCCTGCAGGAGTAGCTGGGTTTGTTTTCCTCCCCATTTCTCACTCAGCAGCCATCCTAAAATGAAACCAACCGTTGACCTTCACTTTCTGGTTTTATTTTGCTCGCTGGGAGGTTACTGAGAGGCAAACTTTGTACCACCTCTGCCTTTTCCCCCCGAACACAGGTTGAGTTGGGAGCTTTCTGTTCGTTTTCCAGGCTGTTGCTGTGGCTGGGAAGGGGGAATGAATACAGCCCAGTGTTCCTTGGGAGGTGGAAAACCCCCGGGATCTGTTGCAGTTTTGCTTTTGCTTTCCTTTGCTGAGCCAGCCGTGGTTTGTGACGCTGCCTTTGGGGACGTGGCTGCCAAGGGTCCCTGGGGCAGGTCTGTGCTCCAGGGCCACCAGCACTGCTGTGCCCGGCTGGGAGGGCTAGCACTGGTGCCCACTGTGGATTTAGGGCACGGGGAATGTAAAACCCCCTGGGTTTTGCTGCAGGTTCTGCTGCACGGGTCGGTGAGGTCCAGCAGGAGAGTTTGGTGCCATTCTGCACCAAAACCATCCCAGGCTGCTCCGAGCTCCATCCAGCCTGGCCTTGGACACTTCCAGGGATTGGGACAGCCGCAGCTGCTCTGGGCACCCTGTGCCAGAACCTCCCCACCCTCTCAGCCAGGAATTCCATCCCAATATCCCACCTCACCTCGGAGACACCGAGGGCAGCCCTGGGGGCTCCTGCTGCCATCACCAGCCCCTTCTGCACCAGCAGGATAAAACCTCTGAAAGGGCAGGAGGTGACAGAATCCCAGGATGGCCTGGCTTGGAAGGGACTTTAAAGCTCATCCCATGGGATGGGACTGGCCAGGGCCACCTCCCACTATCCCAGGCTGCTCCTTCAGCCTGGCCTGGGACACTTCCAGGGATCCAGGGGTGGTGTCTCTGGGCCTAACCCAGATTTCTGGGATTCTGTGATGCACAGGCAGCTCTGCTGGGCTGGCCTGGGCCTGGCAGGGCAGGCTGGCACCCGGCTGTGCCCGCAGGAATCCGTGTTGGAGCTCTGGCACCGTGACCTCCAGCTGGAGAGCTCTCCCCAGCACGAGCGCATGAATTATGCAAAGCATGCTAATGCAGCAGCACTTCAGCACCAGTTTGTTTTGAAGCATCTGGCCTGCCTCTTGGGTTTGAATTAAGCACTTTCTGATCAGGATCAAAACACTTTCCCCCGTGCAGGAAGCCAGGCACGAGGAGGGGTTGGTTTTCCTGCTCCCATTCCGTGTCCTGGGAAGGTGTGAGGACAGAGCTGTGGCTCTGGAGGGTTTTTTCTCTCTGCTGGGAGGTGTAAATGGGATTTTTTTTCTTTGGTGAGCAGGAGATTAGACTTTAAAAGCAGCAGAGCAGTTGGTTGCAGGCAGTGCTGGTGATCCAGCTGCCAGAGGACTTCTGTGGTGAGCAGTGTGCAGCCACATTTTTTAGACAAACTCAGCTGAATTATCGTTTTCTTTGTTTGGGAGAGTCCGTTTGGGAATTTGGTATGGGAAATAAGTGACACCGGCTTGTTCCATTCGATTTATGTTTGAGTTAGGGAAAATCTCCACCCCTGAGCCTCCAGCAGTGCAGCATCCCTGGGGCCAGAGGGCTCAGGCTGCTCAGGTAACAGCACTTGGAGCTGCTGGTGCTTAAAAAGTGGGAATTTCCCGTTGACCACCTCCTGGTTTCAGGTCTGGAGGGCTGAGCAGGTTTCCATCATTCCTGTGCTCACACGAGGGTTGTGCCCTTGCCCACGTTGTTGCTGAGAAATGTTCCCAGTCAGTTCTGCTCCAGTTCAGGATTTCAGGGAAGGTTCTTCCTCCAGAGGTGCTGGGCACTGGGAGCTCCAGGAGTGTTTGCACCCAGGGGTGCCCAGGGTGGCATTTTGGGGTGTCTGTCCACAGGAGCTGGTTTAATGATCCTGTAGGTCCCTTCCAGCTCAGGATTTTCCCTGATTCTGTGCTCTGTGGGTGCTGAAAGGTCTGTGATGTGCACCCCTGTTTTCACTCACAGCTCTGACCTTGATCTGCTCCGTAGTTCCAACAAGCCAGACACCCAGAATTCTGTATGGATCTGCTGGAAAAACACGAGCATTAATCTGGTGTTCAATCAAACCCAGGCTTTGCCTCTTCCCAAAACAACGCCTTTCAGGGGTGTCTCCCTGCAGAAAGCCTTGGCTGATGTATAACTTGTATATGCTGTGCTCTGAGTAACATATTGCACAACTCGAGCGTGTGTTGGTTTTCAATTTAGCCCGGGATCTCTTTAACAAAACAAGTGTTTGTCTGCAGGGACTGCGCAGCCTTAAACATACATTTGGGCAGGATATTCATAAAGCACCACAACAGGGGCATTGTCCTGGAAATGAATGCTCCTCACATGAGAGCTGGGCCGTGCTGGACCTCCAGGACTGGGCCCTGCAGCTCTGGAGAGCTCTGGCTGTGTGTCCTGGATCAGGAGCTGGAGCCGTGCCCGGCGCTTCCCGGCCTTGGGGAGGGGAGAGCTGGGGACACCTCAGCCCTGGGAGCTTCGACATCCAGGTTTTAGTGTATAGTGATATATATATGGCAAGGGGGAGGATTTGGGGTGTGGTCAAAGTCCTTCTTCATGGGTTTGGGTGGTTTTCTCTAATTGGTTAATCAAGTCCGCATTGCGGACTTCAAGGGGTTAGTTATTGGGTTTAAAGGAAAAATAATTTCACAGTTGGATTGATTGTCCTTGAGAAGGTCTTGTAGAGATAGAGAGGCGCTCCATTTTGCACCTTGTTAACTAAAGGTTCTGCAGAACTCAGCTTGTGAGAGTACAATATGGAGAAAAATTAATAAACGTCTGAGTCCGAACACGAACTTCATCTCTCGTGCTGTTAATCCCGACCTTGGCAGGAAAAGAAGCCGGAGCCATCACAGTCCTGCTCTTGGGACAGCACTGCCAGAGCTGGGCCCCAGGGAGGGATCCCGTGGCAGGAAGATCCACAGGAAAACTCCCTGAGCTGGTGACTTCCCTCGTCGCAGAGCGGCGTTAACCGTGGAGGGACACTGGGAACGGCTTCAGGGGTAGAGTATTGGGATGTTGGGAAGGAATTCCTGGCTGGAAGAGTGAGGGGGCCCTGGAATGGATTTCCCAGATTTGCTGTGGCTGTCTCTGGATCCCTGGCAGTGTCCCAGGCCAGGCTGGAGCAGCCTGGGACGATTGAAGGTGTCCCAGCCCATGGCACTGGATAATCCTTAATGGCCCTTCCAACCAAAAGCGCTCTGGAATTCTGTAGCTCCGGCCTCCAGCCCTTTCAGAGGTCGTGTCCTGGTGGTGCAGGGGCAGAAGGGGTTGGTGATGGCAGCAGGAGCCCCCAGGGCTGCCCTTGGTGTCCCCAAAGTTTTGGGCAGCTCCCCAGGTGGGTGTTGGCCGGCTCCAGCTCAGCACAGAATATTCTTGAGCCTTCCAGAACCACATGAAGAAAGTTTAGATTTTTCAGAGTGTGTTTGGGTGTTGTGAGAGATACCTTAAAAAAATACAAAAATTCTTTTTTTTTTTTTTTCCCTCATTTTCTTTTTAATATATATTGTTCGGCCAGAAATCCTTTACTATAAAAGGACTTGGGGCAGCTCTAGATTGTACATCTGTTCCTTGTTTGTCTGCAAAATGACTGCACAGTGGAGGCCAAAAGCAGAGAATAGAGGGTTGTACAAATTGGCAAAGTTGCTGGAGTCTTTCAGAAGCCAGTAATTACAATGAAGAAGCAAATTGTTCAATCCAGCAATCCCGGTTGTTCATCCATCCCACATCCTGGCACGTCCCCCTGTGATTCCCCTTGTCCTGCTTTCCAGAGGACAGATAAATAAATGTCAGATGAATATCCCCAGATCCACCTGGGGCAGGTTTGGAGCAGGGGGGGTGGCACCAGGGCCTGGGCAGGGATGGAAAAGGCTTGGCTGAGTTTGTACAGCACTTTTCTGACAAAGGGTCCCAATAATTTACTGTGTTTGGGAGTGCTTCAAAGGCCTCTCTTGCCCAGCTCTGAGCCTCGCAAGTGCAGATGATCAAATAAATTAACTATCACAAATATTTAACTAAAAGCCTGCTCAAACAGGAGCTTTGATGTCGAGTGTGTGTGGGGGAGCCTCTGTGTGGCTGTGCACTCTCCCAGGGATATTGGGTGAACGTTGAATTTGCCTCTTCTCTCAGGCAGAAGAAGCCTAAACCTGGGAATAATTAATTAATAATGAATTACATTTATTACAAATAATTATTATTATTATTATTACAAATAATAATTACATTTCTTATTCCCCCTCCTTACATGGTTGGGGTGTGATGCTGGGTGGCATCAAGATGAGTGATGACACGAGGAGTTTTCCTGGGAAGCTGATGGAAAACAGACTGAACACTGCAGTCGCACTTTTGAGTGTGTCACACTTTTGAGTGTGTCACACTTTTGGGTTTTTTTTTTTGCCATCCCTACAAAACTCTTTGGCTCAGGAGTGATCTTTCATGGCGTTGGTGGCAGGTGTTGCCTGGTGGCCACAACTCTCCCCAGGTAACCAGAGTCTATTTAATGCTGGGATCATTATTAAAACTCCACGGATTGAGGCAGGAAATGTTGGGTAATTAATTTAATCCCAGCTGCTTACAGGTAGCTGGGGGTGGATGGCTGCGAGCTGTTGGCTAAAAACTGCAGCTTCCTGAAATAGTCTGGGAGTTGTCAGAGCTTCCCAGCGATCTGCTGGCGGGGAATTGTGTCTGAGAGCTCAGCTCTGCTCCGTGTCACGGCTTCAGCTGCACGCTCCTGTTCTCTTGATCAGCTAAATGAGGATCTGAGCGTGGCAAACGCACAGTGTGCTTTTGTAGCTAAACGAGACAAGAACTCGAGTTGCCTGACGGGCGTTTTTTTGCTCCATGAATTTTTCAGGAGCCTCTGGAGGTGCTGTGGAGGAGAAGGTGAGGAGGGAGAGGGATGGGGGAAGGTGTCCCTGCCCATGGCAGGGCTGGCATGGCCTTGGTAAGGTCCCTTCCCATCCAAACCCATCCAGTATTCCGTGGTTCTGTGCCTGAGCAGACAAATGAAGTGCACAAACGCTTTGCTTTTTCAATTTTGATTTTAAACTCCTTTAAGGGTTCTCCCTGTGGTACCTGGGATAGCAGGGATGTTTTCCTTGTGCCTGTGCTCACCACACTCAGGAGAAGGGAGAGACTCAGCTGACCCAGAACAAATGGCAGAGGAGTAGGGGAAGAGGAATTTTAGGAAGCTGAGTCTCAGCCTTGGTATGGATTAGAGGGAAATGACCTCTCAGCTCAGCCCACGCAGAGCTTTACAGGGTCAGGGGTACCACTGGTGACTTTTCCTCCTGGCTGAGGCATCTCTTGCTCCCTCTGGGTCTGCAGGAGCTTTTGGCATCATTCCCAGCTCTCCCATCACTTGGGGTGGGAGCAAGAGGTGTTTTCCAGAAATAAACCTGGGCATATTCCTGGAAATCCAGCCTGTTGTGAGCAGAAGGCAGGTGGGCTTTCTCCACGCTAGGGAACGATTCTGTCACATCCAAGTGCTTCGATTGGAACATCAAAGAAATTATGCAAGAGTTCCCATGAGCTGAGACCTTCCCTGCTGAGCACCAGGATTCCTGCTCAGGATTTTTTTTTTAGCAGCGAGGGGGATGCTGCAGAATTCCCAAACGGCAGGAAAACCAGCTCTCGGTTTTCTCCTGCCCCCTTGGGTATGGCAGATCCTAAATATCCTTCGCGGGGCAGAGAAGGAACCCACAAACCAGGCAAAAAATTGATTAAGCATGAAATTCTTCCCTGGCAGCGAATTCTCTGCTTGGCTGAGGGCCAAAAGGTTGCACAACTGAAAGGGAAAAGGAATTTTATTTGGAAAGCTCCGAGCTATTGTTTGTTTGGTTTTTACTGGTGTTTATTTTGTGTCTGATGGCGGATCTTTGTTAAAGGTGAATTATCCCTTTTCTGTGTAGCAAGCGGAGTGAAAGCAGCCACGGCGCACTTGTGGAGGCGTTCAGGGAATTGTTGGAATTGTTAAAATCGTTCTAGGTGCTCTGGAGGAAGTGCTTGGGGATACCTGAGGTGCAAGAACCCGCGTGGAGCAGAGCATTCCTCGTGTTTCTGGTATTGAGACAGCCCAGAGAGCACATCAATAACTGCCCAAATGCGGTGAAACATCACCAGGAGGAATTCCTGTTGCAATATTTGAAGTTCTACCTGGAGGTTTATTTGGGTGCCACCTCCCAGCTGCTGCTGCTGCTGCTGCTGCGCCAAAATAATTCACGGAGAAGACGTGGGAGGAGAAAAGCACCTCTTCCTTTAGCACTGGGAAAATTCCAAATCCCTGGATTTGGGTTTAGTCCACCTCAGAAACGGCGGCTTTGGGAAGATGCTCCTGTTGTGACAGCTCAGGGTCTGCCCCAACCAGGATTTAACTCTTTTGAACCATGCTTCTAACTCTTTTTAAGCAAGATTTCCTGCAGCAGGGCCTTTTTTCCACGGAGATAGCAGGGAAAATCAGGGAGACCTTCGCTGTGAGCAGCCAAAACATGGATCAGGGGCTGGGATGGGGCTGCTCTTATCCCCCTGACCTTGGCCACATCCATGGGCACAGCTGCTGTTCCTCTGGGAGCTCCACACCCTGACCCTCAGCTGCTCAGGAATCACTCCCTTTTGTTCCTCCAAGTGCCCAAATTCTGGCTGTTTTCCCCCTCTCTTTTCAATCAGCAGAGATTTTTTTTTTTTCCCTTTTTCTGCTCATTCTCTCCCTCCAGCAGCAAATTTTGGGTCCAAACTTTCCCTTTCCTCCCAGGAGCTGGAAGCAGCAGCTCTTGCTCGGCGCGCCACGATAACAAGAATAATAATAATAACAGTGATAAAGGCTTCAGACAGTGATTAAAAGAGCAGATTTATGGATTTTTCTGGCCAGGCTCCATCCTTGGAGATGTCTGTGCGGCTCCTTCCTGCAAGGATTGTGCCCAGCCAAGGGTGGGGAGGTTGCTCCTTGGCCAGGGGGGTGTTTGTGGTGCTGTCCTTGTCCCATCCCTGGCTCCTTGGACATTCCAGGACATTTCCAGCCCAGCTGTGGGAGCTCAGCCCTCTCTGTCTGCTCCAGCTTCTCTGGGAGGCCTTTGGAACTTCGTGGGAGGGAATGTGGCTGGAGAAATCTCCACATGCCAGGAGCAAATCCACCTCATTAGGGAGCAGGGTTTAACATTTTTTTGCATTAGTGGGAGGCTGAACTGTGGTGTTTGTGTGCTTGGGGTGGAGGAGGAGGGATCTGTGTGCTGTGTCTGGGGTGGAAATCCATCCAAATGGGAAAGATGGAGGAGAAAAAAACCCCAAAGGTTGGGTTTGCTGTCCCACAATCAACCCTGGTTTGGAGGAGGAGTTGATCTGTGTGCTGTGTTTGGGGTGGAAATCCATCCAAATGGCAAAGATGGGGAAAATATAAACCCCAAAGGTTGGGTTTGCTGTCCCACAATCAACCCTGACTTGGAGGAGGAGGGATCTCTGTGCTGTGTCTGAGCAGCAGTTGGATAATGTGGGATGGAAACCCATGAAATTAGGACAGATGGAGAAGAAAAAAACCCCAAAGGTTGGGTTTGCTGTCCCACAATCAGCCCTGGTTTGGAGGAGGAGGGATCTGTGTGCTGTGTCTGGGGTGGAAATCCATCCAAATGGGAAAGATGGAGAAAATAAAAACCCCAAAGGTTGGGTTTGCTGTCCCACAATCAACCCTGGCTTGGAGGAGGACGGATCTCTGTGCTGTTTTTGGGGTGGAAATCCATCCAAATGGGAAAGATGGGGAAAATAAAAACCCCAAAGGTTGGGTTTGCTGTCCCACAGTCAACCCTGACTTGGAGGAGGAGGGATCTGTGTGCTGTGTTTGGGGTGGAAATCCATCCAAATGGGAAAGATGGAGGAGAAAAAAACCCCAAAGGTTGGGTTTGCTGTCCCACAATCAGCCCTGTTTTGGAGGAGGAGGGATCTGTGCACTGTGTTTTGGGTGGAAATCCATCCAAATGGGAAAGATGGGGAAAATAAAAAACCCCAAAGGTTGGGTTTGCTGTCCCACAGCCACCCCTGGTTTGGGGTGGAGGAGGGATCTGTGTGCTGTGTCTGAGCAGCAGTTGGATAATGTGGGATGGAAACCCATCAAATTGGGACAGATGGAGGAGAAAAAAACCCCAAAGGTTGGGTTTGCTGTCCCACAATCAACCCTGACTTGGAGGAGTTGATCTCTGTGCTGTGTCTGGGATGGAAATCCATCCAAATGGGAAAGATGGGGAAAATAAAAACCCCAAAGGCTGGATTTGCTGTCCCACAGCCACCCCTGGAGCAAATCCTGGCTGCAGCGCTGTGCTGAGATGCTCAGGAGGGGCTGTGGGAAGTGATGCCAATGGCAAGGGTAGCTTTAGGTGAGATTTTGGGAGGAATTCCTGCCTGGGCTGGAATTCCCAGCTTTGCTGTGGCTGCCCCTGGATCCCTGGAAGTGTCCCAGGCCATGTTGTTGCTGCTGGAAGCAGTGTCTCCATCCCACTCCACTCTCCCAACTCATTTCCTAGCAAGAAATGGGATCCATGAGCAAAGCTCTGCTTTTGCCATTATTCCATCCATCTCAGGCACAAATCCTGGGATAATGGAGTTTATTCAGTCTCACTGGAGGTTTCTCCTGGCTTCCTGATTCCAGTAATTCCTTGATGTTTAAAAGGTTATCAGGTTTAAAAGAAGCCCTCAGCCTGGGACAGGGGAAGGTGTCCCTGCCATGGCAGGGATGGAATGGGATGGGCTTTAAGGTCCTTCCAACCCAAACCAGTCTGGGATTCTGGGATTCCTCTAAGGAGGGAACATTTCCCTTTTCCATCCCTGCCACAGTTCCCTTGGCCAGCAGCTGAGGGTGTGATGAGCCAAGTGATGCCTTCTACCACGTTTTTATCACCTTAGGGTTATTTATTAGGATTATTTCTCCACTCTCCATCTCCTGGTTTTTGCCTGGAGCAGCTTTTCCCAGCAGCTGGGATCTCTGAGCAGTGTTCCTGCCAGGACAGCCCAGTGCTGCCTTCTCGTTGTTTCCTGGTGTTTGTGCCAATCTTGGGCACCTCTTAGGCCATTTTTTCCTTCTTTTATGTCACATTTGGATCTCTGGGGAACATCACTTATCCAGGTGTTAAGGCAGTCTCTCAATTCCCAAAATAATAATTAAAAAAAAGCTTCATTTTACTCCAAATAAAAAAACAGCTGTACAAACCTTCCTGAACAGACTTTTTTAGGTAGTGCTTTACCCTGGGTTCTTCCCTTCCTTCCCCCTGTTCAGTGCTCAACTCCTCAGCTCATATAAAACTTTCTTTTTTATTATTATTTTTTTTTTCATTTTAATAGACAACATCTTTTTCCCCCCAGTCCCTGGGTTGTGGCAGCACCACGTTGTGCAGGGGTTTATGTTACATGAACAACCATTTCACTTGGTCACACCCAATTGAAGTTCTAGGCAGGTTTTTTTTACTGGCCTTTCCCTTAATAGTTAAATCATCTGGAAAACAGATTGAAGTTTTTATGTTGTGTGGGGTTTTTTTCTGGAAAAAAAAAAAAAAAAAAAACCAAAAAACAACCCAAAAAACCAAAAAAAAAACAAAAACCAACAAAAACAAAACAAAACAAAACAAAACAAAACAAAAAACAAAAACAAAAACAAAAACAAAACCAAAAAAAAAAAAAAAAAACCAAAAAAAAAAAAAAACAACCCAAAAAACAACCCTCTGGTTTTTTCAGACTGTTTTATTATTTTTTTTTTTCTAAAACCAGCCTGAAAAATCACCATAAGCGCTCTTCAGTGTGCAGGGCTGGGATGATGCCCCACCTCAGCGTGGGATACATCAGGAACAGTTTAATAGGTTTTAAAATTTAATATAATCAAGGCAGTGCCTTGGCTTTGGTTGGTGGTGGTTGATGAAATGCCACAGATTGATATTTTTTTACCTTCAGATGAGAAGGTAAAATTGCTTTAAAACAATTTCTCCTTCGTATTTTATTTTTTTTTTCCATAAACCAGCATTCCAACCTACCCCAGGCCATCAAATCCCAGCCATCCAATCCTCAAAAATCCCTCCTAAACATCGAGTCACTGCTGATAACTTCTGAATGAGGAAGCCAGGAGAAACCTGCAGTGAGACTGAATAAACTCCATTATCCCAGGATTTGTGCCTAAGATGGATGGAATAATGGCAAAAGCAGAGCTTTGCTCATGGATCCCATTTCTTGCTAGGAAATGAGTTGGGAGAGTGGAGTGGGATGGAGACACTGCTTCCAGCAGGAGAATTGCTGCTAATTGGCAGCTAATGGATCAGCAATTTTCCAAACGAAAAAAAACAGGGAGCAGGCTGAAATTGGATGGTTTGGAGCAGAAAATCCCAGGTGGAAAGAAAGCAAGAGCAGGTACAGCCCTGGAATGCTAAAAAATGCTGGAATTGTGTAGGATTTGGTGCTTTGACAGATCCACGTGGGATGGTCAGAAATTCTGCTGCCCCCAGTCACGTTTCTCACCCAACCAAAGAGGTTTTTTTGGCTCTGGAAATGTCTCATTTCAGGAATGACTTCCAGCTCTCTGAGAAAAATGATATTTTTGCCTTTCCGTAGGAATGTTAGAGGTGGGATTCCAGCAGAGGTGTTGAGATCCGTGGAGGGTGGATCCATGGTAAATGGAGATGCTTTTCTCTGAAATGCTGGTATTTAGAGGAGAGTTCTGGAATGTGTCATTTTAGGAGGTGATGCAGGATAAGGGGTGAAACCAGATTTCCTTGATCCAGGGAGTTCTTTGGGAATTAGGGATGAATTACTGCAGCAACTAAAACTTAATTGAGTCACCAGGAAATCACTGGAAGATGATCCTCGTTTTTATCTCCTTGTGGGGTGCTGTTTGCCAGCCTTTGTGTGCCAGAGGGCTGCAGGGTGAAAAAAAAAAAGTTCCTGCTGAACACAGCAAAGGCCAAAATGAAGAGTTTTAATTTTGGATTTTGTGACCCTGGGAAAGATGGAGCTTGGAGCAACCTTTGCTGTCACCGTGGGAGGTGCCAACCCTTCCTCAGTGCAGTCCAGAGAAAAAAAATCCCTGGAGAAAGGAATTTATTCTCCCCATAACTGCTGCTGAGGATTTTCTAGAGCTGTACAAACCAGGAGAAAAAAGGGAATTCAGCTGTTCCCAAGCGGTGAATAACCTGGGAGTGAGAGGACCTGTGCCGTGTTATTTGAGGCTGACGTTGTTCATCACTTGCAGCACAACTTGAGCAGTTTATTTGAAGGTTTGGGTTGGAATGGATTTGCTGTCATCTCCTCCTGTGTGTTGAATTTCTCAGATTTATTGCTTTTAGACACCCTCTTTTCATTCTGTTCCTTTGGTCTTTGGGAAAGGATATTTTCTTTCCCTTTTTTTTTTCCCATTTGGAGCCTGATGTGTGGCAGTTTGTGAAATCCTTCCTGATGCTGGAATAATTTCTCTCATCTCTTCATTTCCTCCATCCCTGCAGTTTATGGATTTTTTTTTTTTAATTTTTATTCTTTTATGCTCTACTCACACCTGAATCTGAAGATGGAGGAGTTGAACTCATCCAGTCTCAGTGTATTTAGGACCAGGGTGGTTGGTGAGCCCAGTGTGGCTCCTGAAAATGCTCCTTTATTTTGTGTATTCCCTTCCCTTGGCCACCTCCCTTCCAGGGGTTGTTTCCTCCTTCTCCTTCTCCTTCTCCTTCTCCTTCTCCTTCTCCTTCTCCTTCTCCTTCTCCTTCTCCTTCTCCTTCTCCTTCTCCTTCTCCTTCTCCTTCTCCTTCTCCTTCTCCTTCTCCTTCTCCTTCTCCTTCTCCTTCTCCTTCTCTTCTCCTTCTCCTTCTCCTTCTCCTTCTCCTTCTCCTCCTTCTCCTTCTCTTCTCCTTCTCCTTCTCCTTCTCCTTCTCCTTCTCCTTCTCCTTCTCCTTCTCCTTCTCCTTCTCCTTCTCCTTCTCCTTCTCCTTCTCCTTCTCCTTCTCCTTCTCCTTCTCCTTCTCCTTCTCCTCTTTTCCTTGTGATTCCATCTTCAGCCTTTTATTTTGTAGCCTCCTCCTTTGCTGTGGCCTGAGCCAGGAGAGCTTCTTCTCCATAACTTAATCCTCCTTTGCAGAAATCAGTCCAGTTTTGTTCGGTTTTTGTTTGTTTTGGGGTTTGTTTTTTTTTTCTTTTTTCCTTGCAGACAATATTATCCCTTCTTGTCTGTGTTCAATATTCCACAGGTTTGCTTGCCTGGCCCTTAAGTAGCTTAGGGATAAAAACAAGGATCATTTTCCAGTCATTTCCTGGGTGACTCGATTAAGTTTTAGTCGTTGCAGTCGTTCAGTGCCGGGGTTAGTTATGGAATAATCCATCTCAGAGGAGCCTGGAGTGTTCCTGGAGCTTCCCTGGATGGGAAGGAGCCCCCAGAGCTCCTGGCAGGAATTTGCTGCTCAGGAAGGGATGGGGAATCCTGGAATGGTTTGGGTGGGAAGGGATGTGAGGATTTTCCAGTGCTACTCCCTGGGGACACCTCCCATTATCCCACGTTGCTGTCACTTGCTTTTGGACACTTCCAGGGATCCAGGGAATTCTCTGGGAATTCCAGCCCAGCCAGGAATTCCTTCCCAATATCCCAATATCCCAATCTCTCACCCAGCCCTGCCCTCTGGCAGTGGGAAGCCATTCCCTGTGTCCTGTCTGTCCTGTCCCTCCATCCCTTACCCAAAACCCCTCTCCCAAGGGATTTGCATCTTCCATCTGAAAATCCAGGATATTTTTCCCATTTATAGCCAAGCCTCAGGCTGTGGGTTTTCCCAGTGGGCTGGGAGCTGGGAACAACTTTAGCAGGGGGACATCTCAGCCAGGCAGAGCTGCTCTGTGTGCACCATTCCTGCTGGATAAAACTCTGGCTGTCATTCCCTTTTTTTTTTTTTTTTTTGTGGAAAACCAACTTAAACACAGCCCAGTGTAAGGCAGAGTGCCTCTGGCCCCCAGATGTTGAGCGTGAATCACGCTGCTTGTCTTTATTTCTCTATATTAAGACTCCTGGCCTGTGGAAAATAAAAAAAATGGGTTTTTTTTTTGGCTGGTGGTTGAGCTGGAGCACCCAGCACAACTTACAGCAGGAGCCTGGATCCCAAAGGGATAAACCCAGCTTTGTGTTTGCTCTGGGTGCTTTGGAACAGGGTGTTTTTTTTCCTGCCCAGCATTCCCAAGAGATGGAAATTCCCACAAAAAGGGAATATCTTGGCCCTGCTTGGTTCTGGAGGAGAAATCTCCGGCAATTTCTTTGAAGGAGGGAGCACTAATGACACATGACAACTGCAAAGCAGCAATAATCATCTTTCTGGGCATTAATTTAGGGAATGGATTGGAAAAAGCTTAGGAAGCCTGAAATCCAGGATGTTTCCAGGCTCTGCTTTCCTGTTTGTTTGATGCTTTTTGGGGCTTTTCTGGGCTTTAAAGTGGGGCTTTGCCAGCCCTAGAGTGAGGCAAGGAATAGATGCATAAATCTAAGCATACACAATTAACAATTGATTGTTTAATGCTTTTATTCTGGCACT
This sequence comes from Sylvia atricapilla, assembly GCF_009819655.1. Taxonomy (NCBI): domain Eukaryota; kingdom Metazoa; phylum Chordata; class Aves; order Passeriformes; family Sylviidae; genus Sylvia; species Sylvia atricapilla. The sequence goes on from NC_089146.1 coordinate 37,519,068, forward strand.
CTTTGGAATACTGACAGATGAGGATAATTAATCCAATTGAATGGATGTCCTTACAAAAATAATCCCTGCGAATTTTTTTTTATTTATTTTTTTTTTTTAATTTCAGTGTAGCCTAAAACACAGCAAAACACATGAAATCAATTTTAGCTTTTCAATTCCTCAAACTTCCACGCCATCACCCCCAAATTTAGGCTTATCAGGGCAGAATGCTCCCTACTGAGAGCTCTTTCTTGCCTCTGCACTGGAATAAATCCTAATAAATGGTAATAAATCCTAATAAATGGTAATAAATCCTAGGGTTTGGCATTATTGTGCAGGCTCAGCTGTTCAGCAGGGAATTGGCACCACAGCCTCGCTTTTGGGAGCAGTTTTTGGGGAGAGATGAGACACAAATGGTTAAGGGAAAAATAAGATAAAAAATAAAAATAAGATAAATTCCGGGGGAAAGAAGGCATTATTTGGGGTTGTATCTATTTATGGAGGCTTTGGTCTGTTTGTAGAAGTGGAGCTGCTGCAGGGACACTTCCCTGAGCGCTGCTTTTTGTGCCCTGTGGAAGGTGCTCATCAGGGAAGTGGAGCTTGGGAAGTTAATTGATTTAATTGCCCTTCACCTTTTCGGCACGGCAGGCGGAATAATCCCAACAATTATCTCAAGAATTCCGCTGGAATATCAGCTGGAGCCCCTGGATGGCATCTCTGGGCAGGGAACAGGTTGGGACACCTGAGTCCAAAGAGTCCCTGCACTCTGGGGCAGAGTTTGCTGGGCTTCAGCCGCTTTGGGACAAAAATTCCCCAATAATTAGCTTTATTCCTCATCTGTCCTTGGAGCCTTCCCTGTGCTCCAGAGGGACAGAGGGACATCCCAGGGACACCCTGGCTGCCTCTCAGCCCTTTTGGGAGCTGAAACAGAGCTGATTTGGGTTCTAGTGCCCTGAACCTGGGAGCAGCTCCCACCAGTGGGATGGATTTCATTCCATGGGGACAAGAAAAGGTTCCCAAAACACCCTGCCATGGAGCTGAAAACAGCTCAGGGAGACAAAGGAGCTTTTCCAGCCTCAGACTGCCTGGCTCTGGCTGCCCTTGGCTTTTTTTGGGGGATGCCAGGGCTCTTTTCTGTCCCTCTGCCCTCTCTAAAGCCCTGGGCTTTGTGTCCAAACCCAGCTCCCAGACAAGGGCTGCTTTTGGGATATGTGGGGCACTGTTTTTCCAAAAATGTCCTAAGGTTAGGGAGGGAAAATCTCTGTGCTGGTATTGCTTCACTGAGGAAATCCAGGAATTTGGGAAGGTTTCACCTCTCTGATTTTTCTGTGCCAGCCCCTGAGCCCTGCTCAGTTTGGGTGGGATTTTATTCCAAGGGGCAGGAATACCCTCTGCTCATTCCCTGCTTGTCCAGGTCACAGAAAACTCCCTGGATGAGTTCATTTTCCTGGCAAATATTAGATCTGAACGTGCCTGGAAAACTCCTGTCCGTGGGAGGCTGGAGATGTATTTAATAATTGTATTTTTTTTTTTTAAAAATTACATAGTTCTCTTTGCCATTGTTACAGAGGAATTTTATTTTCAGCTTCAAAGTGAAGCTGAGCAGGGCTGGCTGGGATATTGGGGTGTTGGGAATTGGGAATTCCTGGCTGGGCTGGAATTCCCGGATTTCTGTGGCTGTCCCTGGATCCCTGGAAATGTCCAATTCCAGGTTGGAGCAGCCTGGGACAGGGGGAGGTGTCCCTGCCCGTGGGATGGGATAATCCCTGATGTCCTTTCCAGCCCAAATCCTGCTGGAATTCCATGATTGAATGTTTTACAGCGCTGTTGTTAGTTCATGGTAAGGGACAAATCCTGCAGGAGCCGAATCCTGCCCAGCAGCTCTGGGGGGGAATTTTGCTGTGAGCCTTTCCCGTGTCTTGGAGGGAATTCTCACCACTTGAAGGCTGATACCAAACCTCCAGTGTTCCTCCCTTTCCTTTCCTTTCCTTTCCTTTCCTTTCCTTTCCTTTCCTTTCCTTTCCTTTCCTTTCCTTTCCTTTCCTTTCCTTTCCTTTCCTTTCCTTTCCTTTCCTTTCCTTTCCTTTCCTTTTCCTTTCCTTTCCTTTCCTTTCCTTTCCTTTTCCTTTCCTTTCCTTTCCTTTCCTTTCCTTTCCTTTCCTTTTCCTTTCCTTTCCTTTCCTTTCCTTTTCCTTTCCTTTCCTTTCCTTTCCTTTCCTTTCCTTTTCTTTCCTTTCCTTTTCCTTTCCTTTCCTTTCCTTTTTCCTTTCCTTTCCTTTCCTTTCCTTTTCCTTTCCTTTCCTTTCCTTTCCTTTCTCTCTCTCTCTTCTCTCTTCTCTCTCCTTCTCTCTTCTCATCTTCTCTCTTCTTCTCCCTCTTATCGACGGCTCTTCTCTTCTTCTCTCTCGTCTCATCTTCTCTCTCTCTCTTCTCTCTCCTCTTCTCCTCTTCTCTCCTCTTCTCTCTTCTCTTCTCTTCTCTCTCTCTCTCTCTTCCTCTTCTCTCTCTTCTTCTCTCTTCTCTCTCTTCTCCTATTCTCTCTTCTCCTCTATTCTCTATCTCCTCTATTCTCTATTCTCTATTCTCTATTCTCTTTTTTTGTTTTTTGGGGAGTTTTTTGGGGGGGTTGTTTTGGTTTTGGGTTTTTTTGTGGGTTTTTTTTTTTTTTTTGGTGGGTATTTTTTAGTGATTTTTTTTTTAATTTTTGTTGTTGTTGTTGTTGGTTGGTTGGTTTTGGGTTTGGTTTTTGTTTTTAGTTGGAACTTCTCAGTTTCTTTCATAATCCCTGCAAATAAAAAATCAGGGAAACACCAAAATAAAGAATTGGGTACCCGATTTAGGTGATGAGGCACAGTGATAATAATCAGGGAATGAATGGTTTGGGTTGGAAGGAATCTTCAATCCCATGGGAGGAGCAGCTCCCCCTATCCCAGTTTACTCCAAGACCTGACCTGGGGCATTCCCAGGGCTCCAGGGACAGCCAGAGCCTTGTTCCCTTTTCCCATCACACAGGACACTGTGTCCCTGGGACTTCCAAAATCCCCATTCCTGGGGGATGCAGGGGTCAGTGCTGGAGCTGCTCCTCTGCTGCCTCCAGCGTGGGACCAGCTGGAGCAGCCACCTGCCCTGAGCCCGGGGCCAGCTTGGGATTGTCACACGGCCCTGGGATTGTCACATGGCCCTGGGATTGTCACATGGCCCTGGGGTTGTCACATATCCCTGGAATTGTCATTTATCCCTGGGGTTGTCACATATCCCTGGGATTGTCACATATCCCTGGGATTGTCATTTATCCCTGGGATTGTCACGTATCCCTGGGATTGTCATTTATCCCTGGGATTGTCACATATTCCTGGGATTGTCACATATTCCTGGGATTGTCACATGGCCCTGGGATTGTCAGATATCCTTGGGATTGTCACATGGCCCTGGGGTTGTCATCCATCCCTGGGATTGTCACATATTCCTGGGGTTGTCACGTATCCCTGGGATTGTCATCCATCCCTGGGATTGTCACATGGCCCTGGGATTGTCACATGGCCCTGGGATTGTCAGATATCCTTGGGATTGTCACATGGCCCTGGGATTGTCACATATTCCTGGGATTGTCACATATCCCTGGGACTGTCATCCATCCCTGGGATTGTCACATATCCCTGGGATTGTCATTTATCCCTGGGATTGTCGGATATCCCTGGGATTGTCAGCCATCCCTGGGATTGTCACATGTCTCTGGGATTGTCACATATCCCTGGGATTGTCACTTATCCCTGGGATTGTCACATGGCCCTGGGGTTGTCATTTATCCCTGGGATTGTCATTTATCCCTGGGATTGTCACATATTCCTGGGATTGTCACATATCCCTGGGATTGTCACTTATCCCTGGGACTGTCACTTATCCTTGGGATTTTCATCCATTCCTGGGATTGTCACATATCCCTGGGATTGTCATTTATTCTTGGGATTGTCACATATCCCTGGGATTGTCAGCCATCCCTGGGATTGTCACATGGCCCTGGGATGTCATTTATCCCTGGGATTGTCATTTATCCCTGGGATTGTCACATATTCCTGGGATTGTCACATGGCCCTGGGGTTGTCACATATTCCTGGGATTGTCACATATCCCTGGGATTGTCACGTATCCTTGGGATTGTCGTCCATCCCTGGGATTCTCAGCCATCCCTGGAATTAGGAGCCATCCCTGGGATTGTCATTTATTCCTGGAATTCCCAGCCATCCCTGGGATTGTCGTCCATCCCTGGGATTGTCATCCATCCCTGGGGCCACATTCCCGGGGCTCCTGTCCCCGCTGTGGAGCAGCAGAGGTGCTGCCAGCCCAGAGCCCTCCCGGAGCAATCCTGGATTCCCAGTTTTCAGGAGTAGCAGCAGGGAATAAAAACACTTGCCCTAAATGAGTCTTCTCTGAAAAATATGTGAGTTTAGGATATTTGGGGTTTTTTTTTCGTCTTGCTTCCACTCAAGAGGAGAGGGAAAAGCTTCTGTTCAGTAAATCTGAGTCTGGCTTTAGTGATCCTTGATCCAGGTTTTACCATGGGATGAGCTGTGCTTTGGCCACCTTTTGTTTGTGACCATCAAGGGGTAAATTAACACTGCCCAGGGGGTCCAAATGTATTTTAGTTTTCTTGTTACTGTTCTTATTACTTTATTATCATGATAATTTTTATAATTACTATTAGTGTTTTTTATAATCAGTAATCTATATTACTATTGTATCGTAATTTATATTAATATTGTAATATTGTACAATAATTATAGTGTATATCAGTTAATTTTGGGGGGTCTCAGCAATGGTTTGAAACCTCTCTCTTTTTCCCAGGCTCTTCCCACCACTCTCCCCCGTTTTTCAGGCCATGACAATGATGGCACAGCACAAATTCTTTCTCAGTTATATCACTGTGTGTCTCACAACTCCAGACCTCTCCAGTCAATATTTTAGAGCTTTCTATACTCCAACCTCCGAGTCAGATCCGTGTACACGCAGCTCCAGGTTTATTTTCAGGAAGGATGGAAATTGGGTCCCTGTGGTAGCTGCTCTCGAGTAATCAGCCTCATCCTGCGTATTTCCTGTGTTTTCTTTTTCGGAGGAGCTCCGTTTACATTGATTTATTCTGGTTTATGTCCTGCTCTTGCTGCAGGATCTCCCTGCAGATCCATTTGTGGTGGGAGGTCAGGAATCGAGAGCCCCCTGTGTTTAATTTTTGCACTCTGTAATATTAACAGTTCCTCACTTTGCTCTTTCCTTATTTTTCCTTTTGGGGGGTCTTAAACTCGGGAGAGAGCTCGGTGCAGGTCGGTGTGTTTGGATTTGGGCAGTGGATTGGAATTGCCCCAGAGGACAGGGATGGATGGATACTGAGAGGGAATTCCTAGCTGGGAGGAGCTGGGCTGGAATTCCCAGAGAAGCTGTGGCTGCCCTTGGAATGGCCAAGGCCAGGCTGGAGCACCCTGGGATAGTGGAAGGTGTCAATAGGATGAACTTGAAGGTCCTCTTCCCGTGATTCCATGATTCTGTGATTCCATTTGGTGATGTATTTTTG